>NW_021233161.1:86099-97890 GCF_002162155.2 Triticum dicoccoides | reverse complement strand
ACCTGTGCCAACCACTGCACCAAGCACGTGTTTAAACAAATATACCTTACTTCACTTTATAGTGAAAAGCAGGGTTTAGCTGATATTTTCACAAACTTGCAAGCTGGGGCCACCTACTGGATGGGCACTACTAATTACTGTAACGTTCCAAGCTTTGTTTTTTTTTCTAGTTTCAATTTATATATTTTAATGCCAAAAACTTTTGAATTCAAAATCCATTTGAATAAATTCTGGCGAAAAGAATCCGCTGATCCTCGAGTAGTTGTCGTTGCCAATACATAAAATTATATGTTTCTCCTTAGGCACATGAACTAGTACGAATTTCAAAATGGCAAAAATTTCGCTCATCCTCGATATGGCCACAAAATCTTTGAGACAAATCAACAATTTTTTTGTTTGCATTCAAATGATTTAAAATTAAAAAGCCTAGATAAAATAAAATATAACACATAATGAATATATCATTTTTATCCTGATGTTAGTCCATTAATTAGCTAGCAACTGGCCCAGATTTGAATCTTGTGTAGGTCATATTTTTGCCAAAAAAACATATTCGGTACAAAAATAATCAAAATGTTTGTGCCTCATGATTTGAATTCTAGACCTAGAGGTGTGAAGAAAACTAACCTGCCGCGGTACAAAACTGGAATTTTAATTTTAAGTGATCCAAGTCCATTTTGACATACGAGTTCAATTTAACCATAAAAATATTGAGGGGAATGAAAACAAAAATTGCGCACCCTCTAAATCCGTTTAGATAACTTGATATTAGAGCAAGCTTATTGCTAATATCATTTGTCTTTTTATATGCTTGAATATATGGTTGTCCCGGCCAAAAAAGAATTTATTTGTCGGGTTGAACAATATAACAGCATATGTACCATGGTACCAGACAGCAAAGCATGTCCAGTGTGCTAGTTAGCACGTGAGACTGGAGTGATGAGTTGCTGGTTCAAATCCACATGGCCTGATTAATTTTTAAATCTACAAATCTTTCTCACGTCCACTAGCAGGTGGGTCCCACATAAAGGTAGAAAGAGTAGGCTGACTGTCAAGTGAGACCTATGTGCGAATGAATTATACAGCCATAATTATTACGTGGGTATGAATTATACAACCGTATTATAAAAAAGCTGGGGTTGTTTCTGCAAAAAGGACATCACACATGTCACACCTAATGGCTCCGCCACCAACGGTCATTGACAGTGGAGCCATGCATGTGTGGCACGCCACGCAAGCGGCGAAAACGCCCGCGTACACGCTTTGTGACCGTATTTGCACCAGAACGCAAGTTGGATGACCACAAATCCGTATTTTTGAAGTTTTAGCACCAAACTGAACATACAGAGCAAGTTATATGACTCCCGGTGATATTACCTCTAGTAATAACTGGTTGTAGAACAACAGGAAAATACACAATTAATTGTCAGTTAAGGCGTGATACCCCGGTATCTCTTGTTAAATGGGTTCCGCCGCCGGCAGATGTAGTGGCCGTTAATATGGATGTTGCACTCTTTAAGAAGTCTAGACGGATGGGAATTGGCGTGGTAATCAGGAACCACATTGAAGATTGCTTGTTGGCTTACCGCGAGCATGTTGACGAGGTTACCGCCCTAGAATTAGCTGAAGCACTAGCGCCAGTGGCGGAGCCAGCGCCCGGTGACCCTGGTCACTTGGCCGGGCTCGCTAGGTACGCGCTAGTTACAATGGCCTCGTTACGCGAGGAAAAATGGTCAACGCATCGTACCTTACCTGGGCAGATGGGCTGATTGTGGTTGGCTAATGGCTAATGGGCTTCTTTCTTTCTTTAATAATGGTTAGGTGAGACATGCCTCATGAGCCCTACGTACTCATATGGAACAAGGCCTGCTGGCCTAGAAGCAGACCAGAAGGAACACGATCTTTTATACTCCCTCCTTCCATTTATATAAAGCCTAATGCGTCTTTTGAGGCTAACTTTGATCAAATGTTAGAGCAATAATATATGACATGCAACTTACACAAAGCACATCATCAAATTCGTATGTGAAAGGAGCTTTCAATGATATAATTTTCACATTATGCATGTCATGTAGTATTAATTTTATCAATAGTCAAAGGTGGTCTTGAAAAACGCATTAGGCCCTATATAGATGGAAGGAGAGAGTATAAAAAAATCTATGCTATTCATGCGTTAATTTTTTTTCGGAAAAACTTTTAATCTATTCATGTTGAATCATGGCAGTACAACGAACACCAGAAATAAAAATTACATCAAGATCCATAGACCACCTAGCAACGACTACAAACACTGAAGCGAGCCGAAGGCGCGCCGCCGTCATCACCCCTCCATCGCCGGAGACGGGCACAACTTGTTGTGGTAGACAGTCGAGAAGTCGTCGTGCTAAGGCCCCATAGGACCAGCGCATCAGAACAGCAACCGCCGCCGATGAAGAATAACGTAGGTTGGAAGGATTCAACCCGAAGACACATGAACGTAGACGAACAACGACGAGATCCGAGCAAACCCACCAAAGATAGATTCGCCGGAGACACATCTCCACACGCCCACCAACGATGCTAGATGCACCGCCGGAACAGGGGCTAGGCGGTGAGACCTTTATTCCATCTTCAGGGAGCCTGTTGGGGAACGTAGTAATTTCAAAAAATTTCCTACGCACACGCAAGATCATGGTGATGCATAGCAACGAGAGGGGAGAGTGTGATCTACGTACCCTTGTAGATCGACAACGGAAGCGTTTGCTTGATGTAGTCGTACGTCTCCACGACCCGACCGATCAAGCACCGAAACTACGGCACCTCCGAGTTCTAGCACACGTTCAGCTCGATGATGATCCCCGGACTCCGAACCAGCAAAGTATCGGGGAAGAGTTCTGTCAGCACGATGGCGTGGTGACGATCTTGATGAACTACCATCGCAGGGCTTCACCTAAGCACCGCTACAATATTATCGAGGACTATGGTGGAAGGGGCACCACACATGGCTAAGAATATGATCACGTGGATCAACTTGTGTGTCAAGGGGTGTCCCCTGCCCCCGTATATAAAGGATCAAGGGGAGGAGGTCGGCCGGCCCTCTATGGCGCGCCAAGGAGGAGTGGGAGGGAGAGGGAAAGGGGGGGCGCCGCCCCCCTCTCCTAGTCCAATTCGGACCAGGGGGAGGAGGCGCGCGGCCCACCTTTGGCTGCCCCTCTCTCTCTCCACTAAGGCCCATATGGCCCATTACTTCTCCCGGGGGGGTTCCGGTAACCCTCCAGCTCTTCGGTTTTCTCCGAAATCACCCGGAACACTTCCGGTGTCCGAATAAAGCCGTCCAATATATCAATCTTTATGTCTCGACCAATTAGAGACTCCTCGTCATGTCCGTGATCACATCCGGGACTCCGAACTAACTTCGGTACATCAAAACTCATAAACTCATAATATAACTGTCATCGAAACCTTAAGCGTGTGGACCCTACGGGTTCGAGAACAATGTAGACATGACCGAGACACGTCTCCGGTCAATAACCAATAGCGGAACCTGGATGCTCATATTGGCTCCTACATATTCTACGAAGATCTTTATCGGTCAGACCGCATAACAACATACGTTGTTCCCTTTCTCATCGGTATGTTACTTGCCCGAGATTCGATCGTCGGTATCTCAATACCTAGTTCAATCTCGTTACCGGCAAGTCTCTTTACTCGTTCCGTAATACATCATCTCGCAACTAACTCATTAGTTGCAATGCTTGCAAGGCTTATGTGATGTGCATTACCGAGAGGGCCCAGAGATACCTCTCCGACAATCGGAGTGACAAATCCTAATCTCGAAATACGCCAACCCAACATGTACCTTTGGAGGCACCTGTAGAGCACCTTTATAATCACCCATTTACGTTGTGACGTTTGGTAGCACACAAAGTGTTCCTCCGGCAAACGGGAGTTGCATAATCTCATAGTCATAGGAACATGTATAAGTCACGAACAAAGCAATAGCAACATACTAAACGATCGGGTGCTAAGCTAATGGAATGGGTCATGTCAATCAGATCATTCACCTAATGATGTGATCCCGTTAATCAAATAACAACTCCTTGTTCATGGTTAGGAAACATAACCATCTTTGATTAACGAGCTAGTCAAGTAGAGGCATACTAGTGACACTCTGTTTGTCTATGTATTCACACATGTATTATGTTTCCAGTTAATACAATTCTAGCATGGATAATAAACATTTATCATGATATAAGGAAATAAATAATAACTTTATTATTGCCTCTAGGGCATATTTCCTTCAGTCTCCCACTTGCACTAGAGTCAATAATCTAGATTACACAGTAATGATTCTAACACCCATGGAGCCTTGGTGCCGATCATGTTTTGCTCGTGAAAGAGGCTTAGTCAACGGGTCTGCAACATTCAGATCCGTATATATCTTGCAAATCTCTATGTCTTCCACCTGGACTAGATGCCGGATGGAATTGAAGCATCTCTTGATGTGCTTGGTTCTCTTGTGAAATCTGGATTCCTTTGCCAAGGCAATTGCACCAGTATTGTCACAAAAGATTTTCATTGGACCCGATGCACTAGGTATGACACCTAGATCGGATATGAACTCCTTCATCCAGACTCCTTCATTTCCTGCTTCCGAAGCAGCTATGTACTCCGCTTCACATGTAGATCCCGCTACAACGGTTTGTTTAGAACTGCACCAACTGACAGCTCCACCGTTTAATGTAAACACGTATCCGGTTTGCGATTTAGAATTGTCCAGATCAGTGTCAAAGCTTGCATCAACGTAACATTTTACGATGAGCTCTTTGTCACCTCCATATATGAGAAACATATCCTTAGTCCTTTTCAGGTATTTCAGGATGTTCTTGACCGCTGTCCAGTGATCCACACCTGGATCACTTTGGTACCTCCCTGCTAGACTTATAGCAAGGCACACATCAGGTCTGGTACACAGCATTGCACACATGATAGAGCCTATGGCTGAAGCATAGGGAACATCTTTCATTTTCTCTCTATCTTCTGCAGTGGTCGGGCATTGAGTCTTGCTCAACTTCACACCTTGTAACACAGGCAAGAACCCTTTCTTTGCTTGATCCATTTTGAACTTCTTCAAAAATTTGTCAAGGTATGTGCTTTGTGAAAGTCCAATTAAGCGTCTTGATCTATCTCTATAGATCTTAATGCCTAATATGTAAGCAGCTTCACCGAGGTCTTTCATTGAAAAACTCTTATTCAAGTATTCCTTTATGCTATCCAGAAATTCTATATCATTTCCAGTTAGTAATATGTCATCCACATATAATATCAGAAATGCTACAGAGTTCCCACTCACTTTCTTGTAAATACAGGCCTCTCCAAAAGTCTGTATAAAACAAATGCTTTGATCACACTATCAAAGCGTTTATTCCAACTCCGAGAGGCTTGCACCAGTCCATAAATGGATCGCTGGAGCTTGCACACTTTGTTAGCTTCCTTTGGATCGACAAAACCTTCCGGTTGCATCATATACAACTCTTCTTCCAGAAATCCATTCAGGAATGCAGTTTTGACATCCATCTGCCAAATTTCATAATCATAAAATGCGGCAATTGCTAACATGATTCGGACAGACTTAAGCATCGCTACGGGTGAGAAGGTCTCATCGTAGTCAATTCCTTAAACTTTCCAAAAACCTTTTGCGACAAGTCGAGCTTTGTAGACAGTAATATTACCGTCAGCGTCAGTCTTCTTCTTGAAGATCCATTTATTCTCAATTGCTTGTCGATCATCGGGCAAGTCAACCAAAGTCCATACTTTGTTCTCATACATGGATCCCATCTCAGATTTCATGGCTTCAAGCCATTTTGCGGAATCTGGGCTCACCATCGCTTCTTCATAGTTCGTAGGTTCATCATGATCTAGTAGCATGACTTCCAGAATAGGATTACCGTACCACTCTGGCGCGGATCTCACTCTGGTTGATCTACGAGGTTCGGTAGTATCTTGTTTTGAAGTTTCATGATCATCATCATTAGCTTCCTCACTGACTGGTGTAGGTGTCACTGAAACAGTTTTCTGTGATGCACTACTTTCCAATAAGGGAGCAGGTACAGTTACCTCGTCAAGTTCTACTTTCCTCCCACTCACTTCTTTCGAGAGAAACTCCTTCTCCAGAAAGTTTCCGAACTTAGCAACAAAAGTCTTGCCTTCGTATCTGTGATAGAAGGTGTATCCAATAGTCTCCTTTGGATATCCTATGAAGACACACTTCTCCGATTTGGGTTCGAGCTTATCAGGTTGAAGCTTTTTCACATAAGCATCGCAGCCCCAAACTTTCAGAAACGACAACTTTGGTTTCTTGCCAAACCATAGTTCATAAGGCGTCGTCTCAACGGATTTTGATGGTGCCCTATTTAACGTGAATGCGGCCGTCTCCAAAGCATAACCCCAAAACGATAGCGGTAAATCAGTAAGAGACATCATAGATCACACCATATCTAGTAAAGTACGATTACGACGTTCGGACACACCATTGCGCTGTGGTGTTCCGGGTGGCATGAGTTGGGAAACTATTCCGCATTGTTTCAAATGTACACCAAACTCGTAACTCAAATATTCTCCTCCACGATCAGATCGCAGAAACTTTATTTTTTTGTTATGATGATTTTCAACTTCACTCTGAAATTCTTTGAACTTTTCAAATGTTTCAGACTTATGTTTCATTAAGTAGATATACCCATATCTGCTTAAGTCATCTGTGAAGGTGAGAAAATAACGATATCCGCCACGAGCCTCAATATTCATCGGACCACATACATCTGTATGTATAATTTCCAACAAATCTGTTGCTCTCTCCATAGTACCGGAGAATGGTGTTTTAGTCATCTTGCCCATGAGGCACGGTTCGCAAGTACCAAGTGATTCATAATCAAGTGGTTCCAAAAGTCCATCAGTATGGAGTTTCTTCATGCGCTTTACACCGATATGACCTAAACGGCAGTGCCACAAATAAGTTGCACTATCATTATCAACTCTGCATCTTTTGGCTTCAACACTATGAATATGTGTGTCACTACTATCGATATTCAACAAAAATAGACCACTCTTTAAGGGTGCATGACCATAAAAGATATTACTCATATAAATAGAACAACCATTATTCTCAGATTTAAATGAATAACCGTCTCGCATCAAATAAGATCCAGATATAATGTTCATGCTTAACGCTGGCACCAAATAACAATTATTTAGGTCTAATATTAATCCCGAAGGTAGATGTAGAGGTAGCGTGCCGACTGCAATCAGATCGACTTTGGAACCGTTTCCCACGCGCATCGTCACCTCGTCCTTAGCCAATCTTCGCTTAATCCGTAGTCCCTGTTTCGAGTTGCAAATATTAGCAACAGAACCAGTATCAAATACCCAGGTGCTACTGCGAGCATTAGTAAGGTACACATCAATAACATGTATATCACATATACCTTTGTTCACATTACCATCCTTCTTATCCGCCAAATACTTGGGGCAGTTCCGCTTCCAGTGACCAGTCTGCTTGTAATAGAAGCACTCAGTTTCAGGCTTAGGTCCAGGTTTGGGTTTCTTCTCTTGAGAGCAACTTGCTTGCCGTTCTTTTTGAAGTTCCCCTTCTTCTTCCCTTTGCCCTTTTTCTTGAAACTAGTGATCTTGTTGACCATCAACACTTGATGCTCCTTCTTAATTTCTACCTCCGCAGCTTTCAGCATTGCGAAGAGCTCGGTAATAGTCTTATTCATCCCTTGCATATTATAGTTCATCACGAAGCTCTTGTAGCTTGGTGGCAGTGATTGGAGAATTATGTCAATGATGCAATCATCTGGAAGATTAACTCCCAATTGAATCAAGTGATTATTATACCCAGACATTTTGAGTATATGCTCACTGACATAACTGTTCACCTCCATCTTGCAGCTATAGAACTTATTGGAGACTTCATATCTCTCAATCCGGGCATTTGCTTGAAATATTAACTTCAACTCCTGAAACATCTCATATGCTCCATGACGTTCAAAACGTTGTTGAAGTCCCGATTCTAAGCCGTAAAGCATGGCATACTGAACTATCGAATAGTCATCAGCTTTGCTCTGCCAGACGTTCATAACATCTGGTGTTGCTCCAGTAGCAGGCCTGGCACCCAGCGGTGCTTTCAGGACATAATTCTTCTGTGCAGCAATGAGGATAATCCTCAAGTTACGGACCCAGTCCGTGTAATTGCTACCATCATCTTTCAACTTTGCTTTCTCAAGGAACGCATTAAAATTCAAGGAAACAACAACACGAGCCATCTATCTACAATCAAGCATAAACAAGCGAGATACTATCAGGTACTAAGTTTCATGATAAATTTAGGTTCAATTAATTTACTTAAAGAACTCCCACTTAGATAGACATCCCTCTAATCCTCTAAGTGATTACGTGATGCAAATCAACTAAACCATGTCCGATCATCACGTGAGATGGAGTCGTTTCATTGGTGAACATCACTATGTTGATCATATCTACTATATGATTCACGCTCGACCTTTCGGTCTCCGTGTTCCGAGGCCATATCTGTATATGCTTGGCTCGTCAAGTATAACCTGAGTATTCCGCGTGTGCAACTGTTTTGCTCCCGTTGTATTTGAACGTAGAGCCTATCACACCCGATCATCACGTGGTGTCTCAGCACGAAGAACTTTCGCAACGGTGCATACTCAGGGAGAACACTTCTTGATAATTAGTGAGAGATCATCTTATAATGCTACCGTCAATCAAAGCAAGATAAGATGCATAAAAGATAAACATCACATGCAATCAATATAAGTGATATGATATGGCCATCATCATCTTGTGCTTGTGATCTCCATCTTCGAAGCACCATCGTGATCACCATCGTCACCGGCGCGACACCTTGATCTCCATCGTAGCATCGTTGTCGTCTCGCCAATCTTATGCTTCCACGACTATCGCTACCGCTTAGTGATAAAGTAAAGCATTACAGCGCGATTGCATTGCATACAATAAAGCGACAACCATATGGCTCCTGCCAGTTGCCGATAACTCGGTTACAAAACATGATCATCTCATACAATAAAATTTAGCATCATGTCTTGACCATATCACATCACAACATGCCCTGCAAAAACAAGTTAGACGTCCTCTACTTTGTTGTTGCAAGTTTTACGTGGCTGCTACGGGCTTAAGCAAGAACCAATCTTACCTACGCATCAAAACCACAACGATAGTTTGTCAAGTTGGTGATGTTTTAACCTTCGCAAGGACCGGGCATAGCCATACTCGGTTCAACTAAAGTTGGAGAAATTGTCACCCGCAAGCCACCTATGTGCAAAGCACGTCGGGAGAACCGGTCTCGCGTAAGCGTACGCGTAATGTCGGTCTGGGCCACTTCGTCCAACAATACCGCCGAACCAAAGTATGACATGCTGGTAAGCAGTATGACTTATATCGCCCACAACTCACTTGTGTTCTACTCGTGCATATAACATCAACATATAAAACCTAGGCTCGGATGCCACTGTTGGGGAACGTAGTAATTTCAAAAAAATTCCTACACACACGCAAGATCATGGTGATGCATAGCAACGGGAGGGGAGAGTGTGATCTACGTACCCTTGTAGATCGACAATGGAAGTGTTTGGTTGATGTAGTCGTACGTCCCCATGGTCCGACCGATCAAGCACCGAAACTACAGCACCTCCGAGTTCTAGCACATGTTCAGCTCGATGACGATCCCCGAACTCCGAACCAGCAAAGTATCAGGGAAGAGTTCCGTCAGCACGATGGCGTGGTGACGATCTTGATGCACTACCGTCGCAGGGCTTCGCCTAAGCACCGCTACAATATTATCGAGGACTGTGGTGGAAGGGGGCACCGCACATAGCTAAGAATATGATCATGTGGATCAACTTATGTGTCAAGGGGTGTCCCCTGCCCCCGTATATAAAGGATCAAGGGGAGGAGGCCGGCCGGCCCTCTATGGCGCGCCAAGGAGGAGTCCTCCTCCTAGTAGGAGTAGGACTCCTGCTAGGAGGGGGAAAGAAGTGGGGAGGGAAAGGGAAAGGGGGGGCGCCGCCCCCCTCTCCTAGTCCAATTCGGACCAGGGGGGAGGAGGCGCGCGGCTCACCTTTGGCTGCCCCTCTCTCTCTCCACTAAGGCCCATATGGCCCATTACTTCTCCCCGGGGGTTCCGGTAACCCTCCGGCTCTCTGGTTTTCTCCGAAATCACCCGGAACACTTCCGGTGTCCGAATAAAGTCGTCCAATATATCAATATTTATGTCTCGACCATTTCGAGACTCCTCGTCATGTCCGTGATCACATCCGGGACTCCGAACTAACTTCGGTACATCAAAACTCATAAACTCATAATATAACTGTCATCGAAACCTTATGCGTGCGGACCCTACGGGTTCGAGAACAATGTAGACATGACCGAGACACGTCTCCGGTCAATAACCAATAACGGAACCTGGATGCTCATATTGGCTCCTACATATTCTACGAAGATCTTTATCGGTCAGACCGCATAACAACATACGTTGTTCCCTTTGTCATCGGTATGTTACTTGCCCGAGATTTGATCGTAGGGTATCTCAATACCTAGTTCAATCTCGTTACCGGCAAGTCTCTTTACTCGTTCCGTAATACATCATCTCGCAACTAACTCATTAGTTGCAATGCTTGCAAGGCTTATGTGATGTGCATTACCGAGAGGGCCCAGAGATACCTCTCCGACAATCGGAGTGACAAATCCTAATCTCGAAATACGCCAACCCAACATGTACCTTTGGAGACATCTGTAGAGCACCTTTATAATCACCCATTTACGTTGTGACGTTTGGTAGCACACAAAGTGTTCCTCCGGCAAACGGGAGTTGCATAATCTCATAGTCATAGGAACATGTATAAGTCATGAAGAAAGCAATAGCAACATACTAAACGATCGGGTGCTAAGCTAATGGAATGGGTCATGTCAATCAGATCATTCACCTAATGATGTGATCCCGTTAATCAAATATCAACTCCTTGTTCATGGTTAGGAAACATAACCATCTTTGATTAACGAGCTAGTCAAGTAGAGGTATACTAGTGACACTCTGTTTGTCTATGTATTCACACATGTATTATGTTTCCGGTTAATACAATTCTAGCATGAATAATAAACATTTATCATGATATAAGGAAATAAATAATATCTTTATTATTGCCTCTAGGGCATATTTCCTTCAGAGCCACCGTCGTCTCGCCTTCCTGAGCAGGACACAAACCCTAGCAAGACAGGAAAAAACAACTAAAAATGGAGCCCTCCCGCCGGCCCTTGGCAGGATCCACCGCGCCCCCATGGCCCTAGGGCCACCAGAGACGAGGCGGACCTGCGGCGGCGCCGGCCATAGCCTTCTTTCTTGGAGGAGGAGGAGCGAAGTTGTGGGTTATTCATACGTTACTAGGTATGCACTGGTTCAATTAGCTGTCAGTTATTCCCTCCCTTTCCCCTGGACGGTTATTGTTTTATCTCAAAGTATATAGTTTTTTTGTAAAAAATTGAGGTTTTAATTTTTGAGGTTTGAGAGTGGGCTCTTGGTCATTGAGGTTATATATTACTTCACGTTAAAATTAAATATCTATTTACAATGTTTATAGTTTCACTTCATTAATGCAAATTTGTGTTTCAGGATTATGATGCTATTTATATGTTGTGTATCTGAATCATGGTTGTTCTCACTGGTCGAAATTTTTACAAAACCTACCTGTTGCCTGCAATTTTCTCAGCCCCCCCC
>NW_021233161.1:82479-85632 GCF_002162155.2 Triticum dicoccoides | reverse complement strand
TGTTTAATAGAACCTGTATGCACATTTTAATATAACCTAATCCCTACTCTAGTGGCAGTGCTTTCGAGCTCACAGGATCAATTACCTGTCTTGCCAGCTTGATTTTTAATGTTATTTATGGCCATGGTGGGTTAGACTCAAATCCGCTCATTAGGAAAAGGATTGGTGTGTGTTGACCACTAGAATTCAAAGATTTGTGTCTAAAAAGGGTTAAATAATGTATATTTTGTTTGATTCAAAATTAATTTAAGTACTTTCTAGCAAAAAAGCTAAAATTTGCGAGATCTTCCAAAATCCTGTTCTTGTGGTGTCTACTGAAAAAAATGTATTAAGGAAAAAAGACTTGCTCCAAAAATTCGATTTTAATTTTTGTAATGGACACTTCGGCTCAAACTTGCCCAGGCTCCACAAAATTCCTGGCTCCGCCCCTGACTGGCGCTACAGCGTGTGGTGGCTCTCACCCGTGAGGAAGGATTTTCAAGGGCCGTTTTTCCAGGCAGACTGTTTGTCAATTATCCAGAGAACCAATGCTTCGACGGTTGATTGCTCGCCGGTGGGGCTCATCACTGCTGATATCGAGGAGTTGGTCTCGTTCTTCTCATCTGTTTGCTTTAGTCATGTAAATCGTTTGTTGAATGTCGTGGCACATATTCTAACTAGATCCTGTGAGTCCCCCAGCGACTCTATTTTTCATGCAACCCCGGATTGTATCCGGGAGGCACTCTATCTTGATTATACTTTATCAATAAAATGTTATATTCTTTAAAAAAACTAATTGTCAGTCCGAGCAAGCGTATGGGTCCCGAACGAAAAACCACCTGGACTGCTATTTCCATATTTCATTTAGGATTAGGATATATATTCTCTCTTATTGGTCTCAAAGGGATGGCACCCTTTGGTGCAACGTTGCCTCTATAGTGCCATCCAAGTAATACACACAATTAGAATCATAAAAAAAACCGTAAGCACATGAAGCGTCAGGTCTGATCGTTTAGGGTGGCTAGCAGGCATCATCGTGGCAAAGCCGACCACCTTCCCCATGTCCGGCATGACCCCCTGGGCCGCGTCCAACGCACTGAAGCGGTCCTTCCAAGTGGCCAAGAGCGGCGTCATGGCGGGGTCTAAGGTCTCGGTACCCCACGTCGCGTCGGCGGCACATACCCATGGAAGAAGGCTCCCGAGAACGACGTCCACATATCCGGCATTGTCGCCGCCAAAGAAGGGCTTGGAGCACTCTCTCAGTGCACCCTCTAGGGCCTCTATCGCCGCAGCCGCCTGGTTCCTGCCCTCCGCCTTGTACATCGCCTCAACGAGCTGCCATCGAACGAACACACGATGAATTACAACGTATAACTAGAACCATGGTAAAAGAGCACAAAGCAATCGATGAATCAAATTAACAACGATCATGCATTCAAAGTGTTTGTAATGCACAGTACCGTGTCATCGATGAAGTCGGCCCAGTAGCGAGCGACGGCACGGGCGTGGCAGCCAGCGCCCAGCGGGGAGGAGGGAGGGGCCGGCGAAGGCCTCGTCGACGTATAGTATTATGTTGAGGGAGCCGCGGACGGGCTTGCCGCCGTGGATCAGCAGCACCGGCACCGTGCTGTGGCGGAGCAGGTCGCCCATCTTGTGGTTGTTCCTGGGGTCCTGCTCCACGTAGTCGTAGCTCAAGCCCTTGAGGCGGAGCGCGAGCCGCACGCGCAGCACGTGCGGGCTCCCCCTGATCCCCAGCAGCTTCAGGTCTTCTCCTGTCTTCAGCACCATCCCTCCCTAGCTCGTGTGTTGATCAGCTGAAACCTTGCGCGTAGCTAGCTAGCTTTGTGTTCTTGGTTGTCCCTGCCTGCACTTTCTCAGTGTTTTGGATGTTTGTGTGACTCTTGGAGGGTGGAACGGCAGAGGAATTTATAGACTTCACATCGAGCAGAAAAAGAATGATGGACAAGAAGGGAAGGTCAAATTCCCACAAAAAGAGAGAGAAGGGAAGATCAAATTGTTTGGTTGGTCTTTGAACCATATTTATTCTGCGGTTTCACAAAAGTAATCAAAGTATGGCCATATGCCACCATGGACATCCTTCTAGAATTCTTTGACTCTACAAGCACGAGCAAACTTCACCCAATCATCCGTATGCCGATCACCTTTTCCTGAGTTAATACAAGAAACCACCACAATTCGGATTAGGGCTCCAAAATAGTACCACGGTTATTTTGTTTTCCTAAAAAAATACCACTTTGAAGGTCATTTTTTGGGAGCCGGATCCCCTGACGTACGGCCACCTGACGTTGGGCCATTGACGCGTGGGTCCGGGTCCACACGTCAGCGAGTGCGCCGTACGTCAGAGGAGCTGCGTCCCATTTTTTGTGTGTGCAAAAAACACCAGGCACCAATTGGGCTACAATTGATCCGCATTATATAGGGATGGTCCACTATCAGGTCCGTTTGGCACGAAATATGTTTCCTCAAAAAAAATGCGCGTCAACTATATGTCACTTCACGCGAGAGTTTCTTCTGTCCCGCTGAAGCATTTTCCACTACGATGTAGCTGTTGGGCCAGCACATTTTTCTCTTTTTCCCGTGCTAGGTTTATCGACCGAGTTCGCTCGCAGAGCTTCGTTCGTTGGTTCGCACATTTTTTTCTTTTCGATTTCTTTTTTTCTTCAGTTTTTCTTTGTTTCCTCACTAGTTTCTTCAGTTTTTATTTGTTTTTAAAATGTTTTCCCGCGTTTCTTCTTGGTTTTCACTGGTTTCTTGGTTTTTACTAGTTTTTTCTTTTCTTTCTTTTTCCTTCGCTTTTCTCCGGTTTTGATTGTTTCTTTCTTATTTTTCATCGGTTTTCTCTGTTTCTTTGTCGGGTATTCACTGTTTCCATTCTTTCCGTTGGTTTCTCATTTTTTTAGTTTCTTTTTTTCCTTTTTGTATTCATTCGGTTTCTTAGTTTTTTCTTATTTTTTTTTGTTGATTTTCATCGGTTTCTTTAGCAGTTTTTACTGTTTTCCATTTTATTTGCACTTATTTCTTTGGTTTTATTTTTCATTTTTTTCTTTGGTTTATTTTTTCGGTTTTCATTGTTTTTTCATTTTTATATGTCAAGAATATTTTTAATACATGGTTAATATTTTTCAAATACAAGTTTAACATTTTTTTAGTACA
>NW_021233161.1:75576-82368 GCF_002162155.2 Triticum dicoccoides | reverse complement strand
TTTTTTTTGTTGATTTTCATCGGTTTCTTTAGCAGTTTTTACTGTTTTCCATTTTATTTGCACTTATTTCTTTGGTTTTATTTTTCATTTTTTTCTTTGGTTTATTTTTTCGGTTTTCATTGTTTTTTCATTTTTTATACGTCAAGAATATTTTTAATACATGGTTAATATTTTTCAAATACAAGTTTAACATTTTTTTAGTACACGGTTAACATATTTTCTATACACATGTTTAACATATTTTAAATGCTTGATTAACATTTTTTAAATACAAGTTTAATATTTATAGAATACATGGTCAACATTTTTCTATACATAATTTAATCTTTTTCAAATACTTGATTAACATTTTTCAAATATAAGATTAACAATTTAATGTGCATGGTCAACATATTTTCTAAACATAATTAACATTTTTCAAATGATCGATTAACATTTTTTCAAATAAAAGATTAATATTTTTTAATACATAGTCAAAATATTTTCTATACACATTTAATATTTTTCAAATGCTTGATTTAACATTTTTTTAATACATGGCCTTGTGTAGGTTGTACAACATCAGCAAAACACACAATTAATTCACAGCAGGACCAGGCACGGGCCAGTTACAGCAGGGTCCGCTACTTTCACACTTCATTTGGAAACGCTATATTTTCTCTTATTTTGACTCGAAGTATGACCATATGCCACCATGGCTATCCTTTAGAATTCTTTGACTCGACAAGCACGAGCAAACTCCAGCCAATCATCGGTATGCCGATCAACTTTTCCTGAGTAAATACAAAAAACCACCTCAATTCAGATTAATATTCCAAAATAGTACCATGCTTATTTTGTTTTCCTAAAAAAATACCACTTTTGATTGCATTGTTTGGGTATACGCGGTCTTTCTTCTGGGTGAAAACACTTTTGGTCAATTATATAGGGATGGCCCACCGCCAGGTCCACTTGGCACCAAATATACGCGTTGACTATATCTCGCTTCACACGAGAGTTTCTTCTATCTCGTTGAAGCGTTTTCCCCTGCGATGTACCTGTTGGGCCAGCCCATTTTCGTCTTCTTTTTCTGCGTAATGTTTCTCGTTCCACTTCGCTTGCTGAGCTTCCTTCGTTGGTTCGCAAGGTTTTTTCTTCTTTAGGTTTTTTCTTTGTTTCCTCACTATTTTCTTCTGTTTTCCTTTTTTTTATTTTTTTAAACTTTTTCTTCGTTTCTTCTTAGTTTCCACTGGTTTCTCGGTTTTTCTTGGGTTCTTTCTCGACTTTTACTGTTTTTTCCTTTTCTTTATTTTTCTTCTGTTTTGTTTCTTTCATTCTTGTTTTTCATCGATTTTTTTCTTTGTTTCCTTGTCGGGGTTTAATTTTTTCCATTCTTTACACTGGTTTCTTTGGGTTTTATTTTTCTTTTCTATTTTTTCTTTTTGTATTCATTGGGCTTCTTTGTTTTCTTAGATTTTGTTGATTTTGCGGTTTGTTTTTTTACCCATTATCATTATCTTCCATGTTATTTACACTTGTTTCTTCAGTTTCCTTATTCATTTTTCCTTTGTTTTCATTGGTTTTTGGATTTTTATTTATTTCTTTTTGTTTCATTCTATATTTTTCATATACATGAAGAATTTGTTTCTAATACATGTTAATAACTTTCAAAGATAAGTTTAAATTTTTTGAGTACACAGTTAACATGTTTACCATTTTTTAAATATAAGATTAACATTTTTAATACATGGCCCATTGTCCGCTTGCCCGCGATCGGCCACGTCAAAACGCGCTCAGAATTTGGTTCAGTGTTCTTTGCCAATGTCAATTCTTCGGTTTGGTGCAAAGTATCACATTATTGTAAAGTTGTCGTTTTTCGTGAGTTGTGACACAAAAGTGGTGGTTCTGTGCATTTTGATTCTCTAGCCGCCACCATGTGTCATGCGCTGGACGCTTCCTCGGGATGTTATTTTTTATTTTTCTATACGTATTTTTGGGTTTTAGATGGTTTTCTCTGAGTATTTTTTTGCCTTTTTGTTTTTCCCTAGGTTTGGAGAGAGAAAATATTGATTTTTTTTGGGCGTGAAAAAAATTGTGCTTCCATGAGAATCACATATTTTCTTCTTGTGGAGGCAAAATAAAAGATATTACTCATATAAATAGAACAATCATTATTCTCAAATTTAAATGAATAACCGTCTCGCATCAAACAAGATCCAGATATAATGTTCATGCTTAACGTTGGCACCAAATAACAATTATTTAGGTCTAATATTAATCCCGAAGGTAGATGTAGAGGTAGCGTGCCGACTGCGATCACATCAACTTTGGAACCGTTTCCCACGCGCATCGTCACCTCGTCCTTAGCCAATCTTCGCTTAATCCGTAGTCCCTGTTTCGAGTTGCAAATATTGGTAACAGAACCAGTATCAAATACCCAGGTGCTACTGCGAGCATTAGTAAGGTACACATCAATAACATGTATATCACATATACCTTTGTTCACATTGCCATCCTTCTTATCCGCCAAATACTTGGGGCAGTTCCGCTTCCAGTGACCAGTCTGCTTGTAATAGAAGCACTCAGTTTCAGGCTTAGGTCCAGGTTTGGGTTTCTTCTCTTGAGAGCACCTTGCTTGCCGTTCTTTTTGAAGATCCCCTTCTTCTTCCCTTTGCCCTTTTTCTTGAAACTAGTGATCTTGTTGACCATCAACACTTGATGCTCCTTCTTGATTTCTACCTCCGCAGCTTTCAGCATTGCGAAGAGCTCGGGAATAGTCTTATTCATCCCTTGCATATTATAGTTCATCACGAAGCTCTTGTAGCTTGGTGGCAGTGATTGGAGAATTCTGTCAATGATGCAATCATCTGGAAGATTAACTCCCAATTGAATCAAGTGATTATTATACCCAGACATTTTGAGTATATGCTCACTGACAAAACTGTTCTCCTCCATCTTGCAGCTATAGAACTTATTGGAGACTTCATATCTCTCAATCCGGGCATTTGCTTGAAATATTAACTTCAACTCCTGAAACATCTCATATGCTCCATGACGTTCAAAACGTCGTTGAAGTCCTGATTCTAAGCCGTAAAGCATGGCATACTGAACTATCGAATAGTCATCAGCTTTGCTCCGCCAGACGTTCATAACATCTGGTGTTGCTCCAGTAGCAGGCCTGGCACCCAGCGGTGCTTCCAGGACATAATTCTTCTGTGCAACAATGAGGATAATCCTCAAGTTACGGACCCAGTCCGTGTAATTGCTACCATCATCTTTCAACTTTGCTTTCTCAAGGAACGCATTAAAATTCAACGGAACAACAACACGAGCCATCTATCTACAATCAAGCATAAACAAGAGAGATACTATTAGGTACTAAGTTTCATGATAAATTTAGGTTCAATTAATTTACTTAAAGAACTCCCACTTAGATAGACATCCTTCTAATCCTCTAAGTGATTACGTGATCCAAATCAACTAAACCATGTCCGATCATCACGTGAGATGGAGTAGTTTCATTGGTGAACATCACTATGTTGATCATATCTACTATATGATTCACGCTCGACCTTTCGGTCTCCATGTTCCGAGGCCATATCTGTATATGCTTGGCTCGTCAAGTATAACCTGAGTATTCCGCGTGTGCAACTGTTTTGCTCCCGTTGTATTTGAACGTAGAGCCTATCACACCCGATCATCACGTGGTGTCTCAGTACGAAGAACTTTCGCAACGGTGCATACTCAGGGAGAACACTTCTTGATAATTAGTGAGAGATCATCTTATAATGGTACCGTCAATCAAAGCAAGATAAGATGCATAAAAGATAAACATCACATGCAATCAATATAAGTGATATGATATGGCCATCATCATCTTGTGCTTGTGATCTCCATCTTCGAAGCACCGTCGTGATCACCATCGTCACCGGCGCGACACCTTGATCTCCATCGTAGCATCGTTGTCGTCTCGCCAATCTTATGCTTCCACGACTATCGCTACCGCTTAGTGATAAAGTAAAGCATTACAGCGCGATTGCATTGCATACAATAAAGCGACAACCATATGGCTCCTGCCAGTTGCCGATAACTCGGTTACAAAACATGATCATCTCATACAATAAAATTTAGCATCATGTCTTGACCATATCACATCACAACATGCCCTGCAAAAACAAGTTAGACGTCCTCTACTTTGTTGTTGCAAGTTTTACGTGGCTGCTACGGGCTTAAGCAAGAACCAATCTTACCTACGCATCAAAACCACAACGATAGTTTGTCAAGTTGGTGCTGTTTTAACCTTCGCAAGGACCGGGCATAGCCATACTCGGTTTAACTAAAGTTGGAGAAATTGTCACCCGCAAGCCACCTATGTGCAAAGCACGTCGGGAGAACCGGTCTCGCGTAAGCGTACGCCTAATGTTAGTCTAGGCCGCTTCGTCCAACAATACCGCCGAACCAAAGTATGACATGCTGGTAAGCAGTATGACTTATATCGCCCACAACTCACTTGTGTTCTACTCGTGCATATAACATCAACATATAAAACCTAGGCTCGGATGCCACTGTTGGGGAACGTAGTAATTTCAAAAAAATTCCTATGCACACGCAAGATCATGGTGATGCATAGCAACGAGAGGGGAGAGTGTGATCTACGTACCCTTGTAGATCGACAATGGAAGCGTTTGGTTGATGTAGTCATACGTCTCCACGGCCCGACCGATCAAGCACCGAAACTACGGCACCTCCGAGTTCTAGCACATGTTCAGCTCGATGACGATCCCCGAACTCCGAACCAGCAAAGTATCGGGGAAGAGTTCCGTCAGCACGATGGCATGGTGACGATCTTGATGCACTACCGTCGCAGGGCTTCGCCTAAGCACCGCTACAATATTATCGAGGACTATGGTGAAAGGGGGCACCGCACATAGCTAAGAATATGATCATGTGGATCAACTTATGTGTCAAGGGGTGTCCCATGCCCCCGTATATAAAGGATCAAGGGGAGGAGGCCGGCCGGCCCTCTATGGCGCGCCAAGGAGGAGTCCTCCTCCTAGTAGGAGTAGGACTCCTACTAGGAGGGGGAAAGAAGTGGGGAGGGAGAGGGAAAGGGGGGGCGCCGCCCCCCCTCTCCTAGTCCAATTCGGACCAGGGGGGAGGAGGCGCGCGGCTCACCTTTGGCTGCCCCTCTCTCTCTCCACTAAGGCCCATATGGCCCATTACTTCTCCCGGGGGGGTTCCGGTAACCCTCCGGCTCTCTGGTTTTCTCCGAAATCACCCGGAACACTTCCGGTGTCCGAATAAAGTCGTCCAATATATCAATCTTTATGTCTCGACCATTTCGAGACTCCTCGTCATGTCCGTGATCACATCCGGGACTCCGAACTAACTTCGGTACATCAAAACTCATAAACTCATAATATAACTGTCATCGAAACGTTATGCGTGCGGACCCTACGGGTTCGAGAACAATGTAGACATGACCGAGACACGTCTCCGGTCAATAACCAATAACGGAACCTGGATGCTCATATTGGCTCCTACATATTCTACGAAGATCTTTATCGGTCAGACCGCATAACAACATACGTTGTTCCCTTTGTCATCGGTATGTCACTTGCCCGAGATTCGATCGTCGGTATCTCAATACCTAGTTCAATCTCGTTACCGGCAAGTCTCTTTACTCGTTCCGTAATACATCATCTCGCAACTAACTCATTAGTTGCAATGCTTGCAAGGCTTATGTGATGTGCATTACCGAGAGGGCCCAGAGATACCTCTCCGACAATCAGAGTGACAAATCCTAATCTCGAAATACGCCAACCCAACATGTACCTTTGGAGACACCTGTAGAGCACCTTTATAATCACCCATTTACGTTGTGACGTTTGGTAGCACACAAAGTGTTCCTCCGGCAAACGGGAGTTGCATAATCTCATAGTCATAGGAACATGTATAAGTCATGAATAAAGCAATAGCAACATACTAAACGATCGGGTGCTAAGCTAATGGAATGGGTCATGTCAATCAGATCATTCACCTAATGATGTGATCTCGTTAATCAAATAACAACTCCTTGTTCATGGTTAGGAAACATAACCATCTTTGATTAACGAGCTAGTCAAGTAGAGGCATACTAGTGACACTCTGTTTGTCTATGTATTCACACATGTATTATGTTTCCGGTTAATACAATTCTAGCATGAATAATAAACATTTATCATGATATAAGGAAATAAATAATAACTTTATTATTGCCTCTAGGGCATATTTCCTTCAGAGCCACCGTCGTCTCGCCTTCCTGAGCAGGACACAAACCCTAGCAAGACAGGAAAAAACAACTAAAACCGGAGCCCTCCCGCCGGCCCTTGGCAGGATCCACCGCGCCCCCATGGCCCTAGGGCCACCAGAGACGAGGCGGACCCGCGGCGGCGCCGGCCATAGCCTTCTTTCTTGGAGGAGGAGGAGCGAAGTTGTGGGTTATTCATACGTTACTAGGTATGCACTGGTTCAATTAGCTGTCAGTTATTCCCTCCCTTTCCCTTGGACGGTTATTGTTTTATCTCAAAGTATATAGTTTTTTTGTAAAAAATTGAGGTTTTAATTTTTGAGGTTTGAGAGTGGGCTCTTGGTCATTGAGGTTATATATTACTTCACGTTAAAATTAAATGTCTATTTACAATGTTTATAGTTTCACTTCATTAATGCAAATTTGTGTTTCAGGATTATGATGCTATTTATCTGTTGTGTATCTGAATCATGGTTGTTCTCACTGGTCGAAATTTTTACAAAACCTACCTGTTGCCTGCAATT
>NW_021233161.1:72190-75290 GCF_002162155.2 Triticum dicoccoides | reverse complement strand
AACCTGTATGCACATTTTAATATAACCTATGTGTATCTGAATCATGGTTGTTCTCACTGGTCGAAATTTTTACAAAACCTACCTGTTGCCTGCAATTTTGTCAGCCCCCCCTCCTTTTTTTCTACACGCTCATTATTGTTTAATAGAACCTGTATGCACATTTTAATACAACCTAAGCCCTACTCTAGTGGCAGTGCTTTCGAGCTCACAGGATCAATTACCTGTCTTGCCAGCTTGATTTTTAATGTTATTTATGGCCATGGTGGGTTAGACTCAAATCCGCTCATTAGGAAAAGGATTGGTGTGTGTTGACCACTAGAATTCAAAGATTTGTGTCTAAAAAGGGTTAAATAATGTATATTTTGTTTGATTCAAAATTAATTTAAGTACTTTCTAGCAAAAAAGCTAAAATTTGCGAGATCTTCCAAAATCCGGTTCTTGTGGTGTCTACTGAAAAAAATGTATTAAGGAAAAAAAGACTTGCTTCGAAAATTCGATTTTAATTTTTGTAATGGACACTTCGGCTCAAACTTGCCCAGGCTCCACAAAATTCCTGGCTCCGCCCCTGACTGGCGCTACAGCGTGTGGTGGTTCTCACCCGTGAGGAAGGATTTTCAAGGGCCGTTTTTCCAGGCAGACTGTTTGTCAATTATCCAGAGAACCAATGCTTCGACGGTTGATTGCTCGCCGGTGGGGCTCATCACTGCTGATATCGAGGAGTTGGTCTCGTTCTTCTCATCTGTTTGCTTTAGTCATGTAAATCGTTTGTTGAATGTCGTGGCACATATTCTAACTAGATCCTGTGAGTCCCCCAGCGACTCTATTTTTCATGCAACCCCGAATTGTATCCGGGAGGCACTCTATCTTGATTATACTTTATCAATAAAATGTTATATTCTTTAAAAAAAACTAATTGTCAGTCCGAGCAAGCGTATGGGTCCCGAACGAAAAACCGCCTAGACTGCTATTTCCATATTTCATTTAGGATTAGGATATATATTCTCTCTTATTGGTCTCAAAGGGATGGCACCCTTTGGTGCAACGTTGCCTCTATAGTGCCATCCAAGTAATACACACAATTAGAATCATAAAAAAAACATAAGCACATGAAGCGTCAGGTCTGATCGTTTAGGGTGTCTAGCAGGCATCATCGTGGCAAAGCCGACCACCTTCCCCATGTCCGGCATGACCCCCTGGGCCGCGTCCAACGCACTGAAGCGGTCCTTCCAAGTGGCCAAGAGCGGCGTCATGGCGGGGTCTAAGGTCTCGGTACCCCACGTCGCGTCGGCGGCACACACCCATGGAAGAAGGCTCCCGAGAACGACGTCCACATATCCGGCATTGTCGCCGCCAAAGAAGGGCTTGGAGCACTCTCTCAGTGCACCCTCTAGGGCCTCTATCGCCGCAGCCGCCTGGTTCCTGCCCTCCGCCTTGTACATCGCCTCAACGAGCTGCCATCGAACGAACACACGATGAATTACAACGTAGAACTAGAACAATGGTAAAAGAGCACAAAGCAATCGATGAATCAAATTAACAACGATCATGCATTCAAAGTGTTTGTAATGCACAGTACCGTGTCATCGATGAAGTCGGCCCACTAGCGAGCGACGGCACGGGCGTGGCAGCCAGCGCCCAGCGGGGAGGAGGGAGGGGCCGGCGAAGGCCTCATCGACGTATAGTATTATGTTGAGGCAGCCGCGGACGGGCTTGCCGCCGTGGATCAGCAGCACCGGCACCGTGCTGTGGCGGAGCAGGTCGCCCATCTTGTGGTTGTTCCTGGGGTCCTGCTCCACGTAGTCGTAGCTCAAGCCCTTGAGGCGGAGCGCGAGCTGCACGCGCAGCACGTGCGGGCTCCCCCTGATCCCCAGCAGCTTCAGGTCTTCTCCTGTCTTCAGCGCCATCCCTCCCTAGCTCGTGTGTTGATCAGCTGAAACCTTGCACGTAGCTAGCTAGCTTTGTGTTCTTGGTTGTCCCTGTCTGCACTTTCTCAGTGTTTTGGATGTTTGTGTGACTCTTGGAGGGTGGAACGGCAGAGGAATTTATAGACTTCACATCGAGCAGAAAAAGAATGATGGACAAGAAGGGAAGGTCAAATTCCCACAAAAAGAGAGAGAAGGGAAGATCAAATTGTTTGGTTGGTCTTTGAACCATATTTATTCTGCGGTGTCACAAAAGTAATCAAAGTATGGCCATATGCCACCATGGACATCCTTCTAGCATTCTTTGACTCTACAAGCACGAGCAAACTTCACCCAATCATCCGTATGCCGATCATCTTTTCCTGAGTTAATACAAGAAACCACCACAATTCGGATTAGGGCTCCAAAATAGTACCACGGTTATTTTGTTTTCCTAAAAAAATACCACTTTGAAGGTCATTTTTTGTGTGTGGAAAAAACACCAGGCACCGATTGGGCTACAATTGATCCGCATTATATAGGGATGGTCCACTATCAGGTCCGTTTGGCACGAAATATGTTTCCTCAAAAAAAAATGCGCGTCAACTATATGTCACTTCACGCGAGAGTTTCTTCTGTCCCGCTGAAGCGTTTTCCACTACGATGTAGCTGTTGGGCCAGCACATTTTTCTCTTTTTCCCGTGCTAGGTTTATCGACCGAGTTCGCTCGCAGAGCTTCGTTCGTTGGTTCGCACATTTTTTTTCTTTTCCGTTTCTTTTTTTCTTCAGTTTTTCTTTGTTTCCTCACTAGTTTCTTCAGTTTTTATTTGTTTTTAAAATGTTTTCCCGCGTTTCTTCTTGGTTTTCACTGGTTTCTTGGTTTTTACTAGTTTTTTCTTTTCTTTCTTTTTCCTTCGCTTTTCTCCGGTTTTGATTGTTTCTTTCTTATTTTTCATCGGTTTTCTCTGTTTCTTTGTCGGGTATTCACTGTTTCCATTCTTTCCATTGGTTTCTCATTTTTTTAGTTTCTTTTTTTCCTTTTTGTATTCATTCGGTTTCTTAGTTTTTTCTTATTTTTTTTGTTGATTTTCATCGGTTTCTTTAGCAGTTTTTACTGTTTTCCATTTTATTTGCACTTATTTCTTTGGTTTTATTTTTCATTTTTTTTCTTTGGTTTATTTTTTCGGTTTTCATTGTTT
>NW_021233161.1:68288-72180 GCF_002162155.2 Triticum dicoccoides | reverse complement strand
TTTTTTTTGTTGATTTTCATCGGTTTCTTTAGCAGTTTTTACTGTTTTCCATTTTATTTGCACTTATTTCTTTGGTTTTATTTTTCATTTTTTTCTTTGGTTTATTTTTTCGGTTTTCATTGTTTTTTCATTTTTTATACGTCAAGAATATTTTTAATACATGGTTAATATTTTTCAAATACAAGTTTAACATTTTTTTAGTACACGGTTAACATATTTTCTATACACATGTTTAACATATTTTAAATGCTTGATTAACATTTTTTAAATACAAGTTTAATATTTATAGAATACATGGTCAACATTTTTCTATACATAATTTAATCTTTTTCAAATACTTGATTAACATTTTTCAAATATAAGATTAACAATTTAATGTGCATGGTCAACATATTTTCTAAACATAATTAACATTTTTCAAATGATCGATTAACATTTTTTCAAATAAAAGATTAATATTTTTTTAATACATAGTCAAAATATTTTCTATACACATTTAATATTTTTCAAATGCTTGATTTAACATTTTTTTAATACATGGCCTTGTGTAGGTTGTACAACATCAGCAAAACACACAATTAATTCACAGCAGGACCAGGCACGGGCCAGTTACAGCAGGGTCCGCTACTTTCACACTTCATTTGGAAACGCTATATTTTCTCTTATTTTGACTCGAAGTATGGCCATATGTCACCATGGCTATCCTTTAGAATTCTTTGACTCGACAAGCACGAGCAAACTCCAGCCAATCATCGGTATGCCGATCAACTTTTCCTGAGTAAATACAAAAAACCACCTCAATTCAGATTAATATTCCAAAATAGTACCATGGTTATTTTGTTTTCCTAAAAAAATACCACTTTTGATTGCATTGTTTGGGTATACGCGGTCTTTCTTCTGGGTGAAAACACTTTTGGTCAATTATATAGGGATGGCCCACCGCCAGGTGCACCTGGCACCAAATATACGCGTTGACTATATCTCGCTTCACACGAGAGTTTCTTCTATCTCGCTGAAGCGTTTTCCCCTGCGATGTACCTGTTGGGCCAGCCCATTTTCGTCTTCTTTTTCTGCGTAATGTTTCTCGTTCCACTTCGCTTGCTGAGCTTCCTTCGTTGGTTCGCAAGGTTTTTTCTTCTTTAGGTTTTTTCTTTGTTTCCTCACTATTTTCTTCTGTTTTCCTTTTTTTATTTTTTTTAACTTTTTCTTCGTTTCTTCTTAGTTTCCACTGGTTTCTCGGTTTTTCTTGGGTTCTTTCTCGACTTTTACTGTTTTTTCCTTTTCTTTATTTTTCTTCTGTTTTGTTTCTTTCATTCTTGTTTTTCATCGATTTTTTTCTTTGTTTCCTTGTCGGGGTTTAATTTTTTCCATTCTTTACACTGGTTTCTTTGGGTTTTATTTTTCTTTTCTATTTTTTCTTTTTGTATTCATTGGGCTTCTTTGTTTTCTTAGATTTTGTTGATTTTCAGCGGTTTGTTTTTTTACCCATTATCATTATCTTCCATGTTATTTACACTTGTTTCTTCGGTTTCCTTGTTCATTTTTCCTTTGTTTTCATTGGTTTTTGGATTTTTATTTATTTCTTTTTGTTTCATTCTATATTTTTCATATACATGAAGAATTTGTTTCTAATACATGCTAATAATTTTCAAAGATAAGTTTAAATTTTTTGAGTACACAGTTAACATGTTTACCATTTTTCAAATATAAGATTAACATTTTTAATACATGGCCCATTGTCCGCTTGCCCGCGATCGGCCACGTCAAAACGCGCTCAGAATTTGGTTCAGTGTTCTTTGCCAATGTCAATTCTTTGGTTTGGTGCAAAGTATCACATTATTGTAAAGTTGTGGTTTTTCGTGAGTTGTGACACAAAAGTGGTGGTTCTGTGCATTTTGATTCTCCAGCCGCCACCATGTGTCATGCGCTGGACGCTTCCTCGGGATGTTATTTTTTATTTTTCTATACGTATTTTTGGGTTTTAGATGGTTTTCTCTGAGTATTTTTTTGCCTTTTTGTTTTTCCCTAGGTTTGGAGAGAGAAAATATTGAATTTTTTTTGCGTGAAAAAAATTGTGCTTCCATGAGAATCACATATTTTCTTCTTGTGGAGGCAAAATAAAAGATATTACTCATATAAATAGAACAACCATTATTCTCAAATTTAAATGAGTAACCGTCTCGCATCAAACAAGATCCAGATATAATGTTCATGCTTAACACTGGCACCAAATAATAATTATTTAGGTCTAATATTAATCCCGAAGGTAGATGTAGAGGTAGCGTGCCGACTGCGATCACATCGACTTTGGAACCGTTTCCCACGCGCATCGTCACCTCGTCCTTAGCCAATCTTCGCTTAATCCGTAGTCCCTGTTTCGAGTTGCAAATATTGGTAACAGAACCAGTATCAAATACCCAGGTGCTACTGCGAGCATTAGTAAGGTACACATCAATAACATGTATATCACATATACCTTTGTTCACATTGCCATCCTTCTTATCCGCCAAATACTTGGGGCAGTTCTGCTTCCAGTGACCAGTCTGCTTGTAATAGAAGCACTCAGTTTCAGGCTTAGGTCCAGGTTTGGGTTTCTTCTCTTGAGAGCAACTTGCTTGCCATTCTTTTTGAAGATCCCCTTCTTCTTCCCTTTGCCCTTTTTCTTGAAACTAGTGATCTTGTTGACCATCAACACTTGATGCTCCTTCTTGATTTCTACCTCCGCAGCTTTCAGCATTGCGAAGAGCTCGGGAATAGTCTTATTCATCCCTTGCATATTATAGTTCATCACGAAGCTCTTGTAGCTTGGTGGCAGTGATTGGAGAATTCTGTCAATGATGCAATCATCTGGAAGATTAACTCCCAATTGAATCAAGTGATTATTATACCCAGACATTTTGAGTATATGCTCACTGACAGAACTGTTCTCCTCCATCTTGCAGCTATAGAACTTATTGGAGACTTCATATCTCTCAATCCGGGCATTTGCTTGAAATATTAACTTCAACTCCTGAAACATCTCATATGCTCCATGACGTTCAAAACATCGTTGAAGTCCCGATTCTAAGCCGTAAAGCATGGCATACTGAACTATCGAATAGTCATCAGCTTTGCTCTGCCAGACGTTCATAACATCTGGTGTTGCTCCAGTAGCAGGCCTGGCACCCAGCGGTGCTTCCAGGACATAATTCTTCTGTGCAGCAATGAGGATAATCCTCAAGTTACGGACCCAGTCCGTGTAATTGCTACCATCATCTTTCAACTTTGCCTTCTCAAGGAACGCATTAAAATTCAACGGAACAACAACACGAGCCATCTATCTACAATCAAGCATAAACAAGAGAGATACTATCAGGTACTAAGTTTCATGATAAATTTGGGTTCAATTAATTTACTTAAAGAACTCCCACTTAGATAGACATCCCTCTAATCCTCTAAGTGATTACGTGATCCAAATCAACTAAACCATGTCCGATCATCACGTGAGATGGAGTAGTTTCATTGGTGAACATCACTATGTTGATCATATCTACTATATGATTCACGCTCGACCTTTCGGTCTCCGTGTTCCGAGGCCATATCTGTATATGCTTGGCTCGTCAAGTATAACCTGAGTATTCCGCGTGTGCAACTGTTTTGCTCCCGTTGTATTTGAACGTAGAGCCTATCACACCCGATCATCACGTGGTGTCTCAGCACGAAGAACTTTCGCAACGGTGCATACTCAGGGAGAACACTTCTTGATAATTAGTGAGAGATCATCTTATAATGCTACCGTCAATCAAAGCAAGATAAGATGCATAAAAGATAAACATCACATGCAATCAATATAAGTGATATGATATGGCCATCATCATCTTGTGCTTGTGATCTCCATCTTCGAAGCACCGTC
>NW_021233161.1:64808-67765 GCF_002162155.2 Triticum dicoccoides | reverse complement strand
TGATCACCATCGTCACCGGCGCGACACCTTGATCTCCATCGTAGCATCGTTGTCGTCTCGCCAATCTTATGCTTCCACGACTATCGCTACCGCTTAGTGATAAAGTAAAGCATTACAACGCGATTGCATTGCATACAATAAAGCGACAACCATATGGCTCCTGCCAGTTGCCGATAACTCGGTTACAAAACATGATCATCTCATACAATAAAATTTAGCATCATGTCTTGACCATATCACATCACAACATGCCCTGCAAAAACAAGTTAGACGTCCTCTACTTTGTTGTTGCAAGTTTTACGTGGCTGCTACGGGCTTAAGCAAGAACCAATCTTACCTACGCATCAAAACCACAACGATAGTTTGTCAAGTTGGTGCTGTTTTAACCTTCGCAAGGACCGGGCATAGCCATACTCGGTTCAACTAAAGTTGGAGAAATTGTCACCCGCAAGCCACCTATGTGCTAAGCACGTCGGGAGAACCGGTCTCGCGTAAGCGTACGCCTAATGTTGGTCTAGGCCGCTTCGTCCAACAATACCGCCGAACCAAAGTATGACATGCTGGTAAGCAGTATGACTTATATCGCCCACAACTCACTTGTGTTCTACTCGTGCATATAACATCAACATATAAAACCTAGGCTCGGATGCCACTGTTGGGGAACGTAGTAATTTCAAAAAAATTCCTACGCACATGCAAGATCATGGTGATGCATAGCAATGAGAGGGGAGAGTGTGATCTACGTACCCTTGTAGATCGACAATGGAAGCGTTTGGTTGATGTAGTCGTACGTCTCCACGGCCCGACCGATCAAGCACCGAAACTACGGCACCTCCGAGTTCTAGCACACGTTTAGCTCGATGACGATCCCCGAACTCCGAACCAGCAAAGTATCGGGGAAGAGTTCCGTCAGCACGATGGCGTGGTGACGATCTTGATGCACTACCGTCGCAGGGCTTCGCCTAAGCACCGCTACAATATTATCGAGGACTATGGTGGAAGGGGGCACCGCACATAGCTAAGAATATGATCATGTGGATCAACTTATGTGTCAAGGGGTGTCCCCTGCCCCCGTATATAAAGGATCAAGGGGAGGAGGCCGGCCGGCCCTCTATGGCGCGCCAAGGAGGAGTCCTCCTCCTAGTAGGAGTAGGACTCCTACTAGGAGGGGGAAAGAAGTGGGGAGGGAGAGGGAAAGGGGGGGCGCCGCCCCCCCTCTCCTAGTCCAATTCGGACCAGGGGGGAGGAGGCGCGCGGCTCACCTTTGGCTGCCCCTCTCTCTCTCCACTAAGGCCCATATGGCCCATTACTTCTCCCGGGGGGTTCCGGTAACCCTCCGGCTCTCTGGTTTTCTCCGAAATCACCCGGAACACTTCCGGTGTCCGAATAAAGTTGTCCAATATATCAATCTTTATGTCTCGACCATTTCGAGACTCCTCGTCATGTCCGTTATCACATCCGGGACTCCGAACTAACTTCAATACATCAAAACTCATAAACTCATAATATAACTGTCATCGAAACCTTATGTGTGCGGACCCTACGGGTTCGAGAACAATGTAGACATGACCGAGACACGTCTCCGGTCAATAACCAATAACGGAACCTGGATGCTCATATTGGCTCCTACATATTCTACGAAGATCTTTATCGGTCAGACCGCATAACAACATACGTTGTTCCCTTTGTCATCGGTATGTTACTTGCCCGAGATTCGATCGTCGGTATCTCAATACCTAGTTCAATCTCGTTACCGGCAAGTCTCTTTACTCGTTTCGTAATACATCATCTCGCAACTAACTCATTAGTTGCAATGCTTGCAAGGCTTATGTGATGTGCATTACCGAGAGGGCCCAGAGATACCTCTCCGACAATCGGAGTGACAAATCCTAATCTCGAAATACGCCAACCCAACATGTACCTTTGGAGACACCTGTAGAGCACCTTTATAATCACCCATTTACGTTGTGACGTTTGGTAGCACACAAAGTGTTCCTCCGGCACACGGGAGTTGCATAATCTCATAGTCATAGGAACATGTATAAGTCATGAAGAAAGCAATAGCAACATACTAAACGATCGGGTGCTAAGCTAATGGAATGGGTCATGTCAATCAGATCATTCACCTAATGATGTGATCCCGTTAATCAAATAACAACTCCTTGTTCATGGTTAGGAAACATAACCATCTTTGATTAACGAGCTAGTCAAGTAGAGGCATACTAGTGACACTCTGTTTGTCTATGTATTCACACATGTATTATGTTTCCGGTTAATACAATTCTAGCATGAATAATAAACATTTATCATGATATAAGGAAATAAATAATAACTTTATTATTGCCTCTAGGGCATATTTCCTTCAGAGCCACCGTCGTCTCGCCTTCCTGAGCAGGACACAAACCCTAGCAAGACAGGAAAAAACAACTAAAAACCGGAGCCCTCCCGCCGGCCCTTGGCAGGATCCACCGCGCCCCCATGGCCCTAGGGCCACCAGAGACGAGGCGGACCTGCGGCGGCGCCGGCCATAGCCTTCTTTCTTGGAGGAGGAGGAGCGAAGTTGTGGGTTATTCATACGTTACTAGGTATGCACTGGTTCAATTAGCTGTCAGTTATTCCCTCCCTTTCCCCTGGACGGTTATTGTTTTATCTCAAAGTATATAGTTTTTTTGTAAAAAATTGAGGTTTTAATTTTTGAGGTTTGAGAGTGGGCTCTTGGTCATTGAGGTTGTATATTACTTCACGTTAAAATTAAATGTCTATTTACAATGTTTATAGTTTCACTTCATTAATGCAAATTTGTGTTTCAGGATTATGATGCTATTTATATGTTGTGTATCTGAATCATGGTTGTTCTCACTGGTCGAAATTTTTACAAAACCTACCTGTTGCCTGCAATTTTGTCAGCCCCCCCCCCCTCCTTTTTTTCTATACGCTCATTATTGTTTAATAGAACC
>NW_021233161.1:57388-64499 GCF_002162155.2 Triticum dicoccoides | reverse complement strand
AACCTGTATGCACATTTTAATATAACCTATGTGTATCTGAATCATGGTTGTTCTCACTGGTCGAAATTTTTACAAAACCTACCTGTTGCCTGCAATTTTGTCAGCCCCCCCTCCTTTTTTTCTACACGCTCATTATTGTTTAATAGAACCTGTATGCACATTTTAATACAACCTAAGCCCTACTCTAGTGGCAGTGCTTTCGAGCTCACAGGATCAATTACCTGTCTTGCCAGCTTGATTTTTAATGTTATTTATGGCCATGGTGGGTTAGACTCAAATCCGCTCATTAGGAAAAGGATTGGTGTGTGTTGACCACTAGAATTCAAAGATTTGTGTCTAAAAAGGGTTAAATAATGTATATTTTGTTTGATTCAAAATTAATTTAAGTACTTTCCAGCAAAAAAGCTAAAATTTGCAAGATCTTCCAAAATCCGGTTCTTGTGGTGTCTACTGAAAAAAATGTATTAAGGAAAAAAGACTTGCTCCGAAAATTCGATTTTAATTTTTGTAATGGACACTTCGGCTCAAACTTGCCCAGGCTCCACAAAATTCCTGGCTCCGCCCCTGACTGGCGCTACAGCGTGTGGTGGCTCTCACCCGTGAGGAAGGATTTTCAAGGGCCGTTTTTCCAGGCAGACTGTTTGTCAATTATCCAGAGAACCAATGCTTCGACGGTTGATTGCTCGCCGGTGGGGCTCATCACTGCTGATATCGAGGAGTTGGTCTCGTTCTTCTCATCTGTTTGCTTTAGTCATGTAAATCGTTTGTTGAATGTCGTGGCCCATATTCTAACTAGATCCTGTGAGTCCCCCAGCGACTCTATTTTTCATGCAACCCCGAATTGTATCCGGGAGGCACTCTATCTTGATTATACTTTATCAATAAAATGTTATATTCTTTAAAAAAACTAATTGTCAGTCCGGGCAAGCGTATGGGTCCCGAACGAAAAACCGCCTGGACTGCTATTTCCATATTTCATTTAGGATTAGGATATATATTCTCTCTTATTGGTCTCAAAGGGATGGCACCCTTTGGTGCAACGTTGCCTCTATAGTGCCATCCAAGTAATACACACAATTAGAATCATAAAAAAACCGTAAGCACATGAAGCGTCAGGTCTGATCGTTTAGGGTGGCTAGCAGGCATCATCGTGGCAAAGCCGACCACCTTCCCCATGTCCGGCATGACCCCCTGGGCCGCGTCCAACGCACTAAAGCGGTCCTTCCAAGTGGCCAAGAGCGGCGTCATGGCGGGGTCTAAGGTCTCGGTACCCCACGTCGCGTCGGCGGCACACACCCATGGAAGAAGGCTCCCGAGAACGACGTCCACATATCCGGCATTGTCGCCGCCAAAGAAGGGCTTGGAGCACTCTCTCAGTGCACCCTCTAGGGCCTCTATCGCCGCAGCCGCCTGGTTGCTGCCCTCCGCCTTGTACATCGCCTCAACGAGCTGCCATCGAACGAACACACGATGAATTACAACGTAGAACTAGAACCATGGTAAAAGAGCACAAAGCAATCGATGAATCAAATTAACAACGATCATGCATTCAAAGTGTTTGTAATGCACAGTACCGTGTCATCGATGAAGTCGGCCCAGTAGCGAGCGACGACACGGGCGTGGCAGCCAGCGCCCAGCGGGGAGGAGGGAGGGGCCGGCGAAGGCCTCGTCGATGTATAGTATTATGTTGAGGGAGCCGCGGACGGGCTTGCCGCCGTAGATCAGCAGCACCGGCACCGTGCTGTGGCGGAGCAGGTCGCCCATCTTGTGGTTGTTCCTGGGGTCCTGCTCCACGTAGTCGTAGCTCAAGCCCTTGAGGCGGAGCGCGAGCCGCACGCGCAGCACGTGCGGGCTCCCCCTGATCCCCAGCAGCTTCAGGTCTTCTCCTGTCTTCAGCGCCATCCCTCCCTAGCTCGTGTGTTGATCAGCTGAAACCTTGCGCGTAGCTAGCTAGCTTTGTGTTCTTGGTTGTCCCTGCCTGCACTTTCTCAATGTTTTGGATGTTTGTGTGACTCTTGGAGGGTGGAACGGCAGAGGAATTTATAGACTTCACATCGAGCAGAAAAAGAATGATGGACAAGAAGGGAAGGTCAAATTCTCACAAAAAGAGAGAGAAGGGAAGATCAAATTGTTTGGTTGGTCTTTGAACCATATTTATTCTGCGGTTTCACAAAAGTAATCAAAGTATGGCCATATGCCACCATGGACATCCTTCTAGAATTCTTTGACTCTACAGGCACGAGCAAACTTCACCCAATCATCCGTATGCCGATCACCTTTTCCTGAGTTAATACAAGAAACCACCACAATTCGGATTAGGGCTCCAAAATAGTACCACGGTTATTTTGTTTTCCTAAAAAAATACCACTTTGAAGGTCATTTTTTGTGTGTGCAAAAAACACCAGGCACCGATTGGGCTACAATTGATCCGCATTATATAGGGATGGTCCACTATCAGGTCCGTTTGGCACGAAATATGTTTCCTCAAAAAAAATGCGCGTCAACTATATGTCACTTCACGCGAGAGTTTCTTCTGTCCCGCTGAAGCGTTTTCCACTATGATGTAGCTGTTGGGCCAGCACATTTTTCTCTTTTTCCCGTGCTAGGTTTATCGACCGAGTTCGCTCGCAGAGCTTCGTTCGTTGGTTCGCACATTTTTTTCTTTTCCGTTTCTTTTTTTCTTCAGTTTTTATTTGTTTCCTCACTAGTTTCTTCAGTTTTTATTTGTTTTTAGAATGTTTTCCCGCGTTTCTTCTTGGTTTTCACTGGTTTCTTGGTTTTTACTAGTTTTTTCTTTTCTTTCTTTTTCCTTCGCTTTTCTCCGGTTTTGATTGTTTCTTTCTTATTTTTCATCGGTTTTCTCTGTTTCTTTGTCGGGTATTCACTGTTTCCATTCTTTCCATTGGTTTCTCATTTTTTTAGTTTCTTTTTTTCCTTTTTGTATTCATTCGGTGTCTTAGTTTTTCCTTTTTTTTGTTGATTTTCATCGGTTTCTTTAGCAGTTTTTACTGTTTTCCATTTTATTTGCACTTATTTCTTTGGTTTTATTTTTCATTTTTTTCTTTGGTTTATTTTTTCGGTTTTCATTGTTTTTTCATTTTTTATACGTCAAGAATATTTTTAATACATGGTTAATATTTTTCAAATACAAGTTTAACATTTTTTTAGTACACGGTTAACATATTTTCTATACACATGTTTAACATATTTTAAATGCTTGATTAACATTTTTTAAATACAAGTTTAATATTTATAGAATACATGGTCAACATTTTTCTATACATAATTTAATCTTTTTCAAATACTTGATTAACATTTTTCAAATATAAGATTAACAATTTAATGTGCATGGTCAACATTTTTTCTAAACATAATTAACATTTTTCAAATGATCGATTAACATTTTTTCAAATAAAAGATTAATATTTTTTTAATACATAGTCAAAATATTTTCTATACACATTTAATATTTTTCAAATGCTTGATTTAACATTTTTTTAATACATGGCCTTGTGTAGGTTGTACAACATCAGCAAAACACACAATTAATTCACAGCAGAACCAGGCACGGGCCAGTTACAGCAGGGTCCGCTACTTTCACACTTCATTTGGAAACGCTATATTTTCTCTTATTTTGACTCGAAGTATGGCCATATGCCACCATGGCTATCCTTTAGAATTCTTTGACTCGACAAGCACGAGCAAACTCCAGCCAATCATCGGTATGCCGATCAACTTTTCCTGAGTAAATACAAAAAACCACCGCAATTCAGATTAATATTCCAAAATAGTACCATGGTTATTTTGTTTTCCTAAAAAAATACCACTTTTGATTGCATTGTTTGGGTATACGCAGTCTTTCTTCTGGGTGAAAACACTTTTGGTCAATTATATAGGGATGGCCCACCGCTAGGTCCACTTGGCACCAAATATACGCGTTGACTATATCTCGCTTCACACGAGAGTTTCTTCTATCTCGCTGAAGCGTTTTCCCCTGCGATGTACCTGTTGGGCCAGCCCATTTTCGTCTTCTTTTTCTGCATAATGTTTCTCGTTCCACTTCGCTTGCTGAGCTTCCTTCGTTGGTTCGCAAGGTTTTTTCTTCTTTAGGTTTTTTCTTTGTTTCCTCACTATTTTCTTCTGTTTTCCTTTTTTTATTTTTTTAAACTTTTTCTTCGTTTCTTCTTAGTTTCCACTGGTTTCTCGGTTTTTCTTGGGTTCTTTCTCGACTTTTACTGTTTTTTCCTTTTCTTTATTTTTCTTCTGTTTTATTTCTTTCATTCTTGTTTTTCATCGATTTTTTTCTTTGTTTCCTTGTCGGGGTTTAATTTTTTCCATTCTTTACACTGGTTTCTTTGGGTTTTATTTTTCTTTTCTATTTTTTCTTTTTGTATTCATTGGGCTTCTTTGTTTTCTTAGATTTTGTTGATTTTCAGCGGTTTGTTTTTTTACCCATTATCATTATCTTCCATGTTATTTACACTTGTTTCTTCGGTTTCCTTGTTCATTTTTCCTTTATTTTCATTGGTTTTTGGATTTTTATTTATTTCTTTTTGTTTCATTCTATATTTTTCATATACATGAAGAATTTGTTTCTAATACATGTTAATAATTTTCAAAGACAAGTTTAAATTTTTTGAGTACATAGTTAACATGTTTACCATTTTTCAAATATAAGATTAACATTTTTAATACATGGCCCATTGTCCGCTTGCCCGCGATCGGCCACGTCAAAACGCGCTCAGAATTTGGTTCAGTGCTCTTTGCCAATGTCAATTCTTCGGTTTGGTGCAAAGTATCACATTATTGTAAAGTTGTGGTTTTTCATGAGTTGTGACACAAAAGTGGTGGTTCTGTGCATTTTGATTCTCCAGCCGCCACCATGTGTCATGCGCTGGACGCTTCCTCGGGATGTTATTTTTTATTTTTCTATACGTATTTTTGGGTTTTAGATGGTTTTCTCTGAATATTTTTTTGCCTTTTTGTTTTTCCCTAGGTTTGGAGAGAGAAAATATTGATTTTTTTTTGGCGTGAAAAAAGTTGTGCTTCCATGAGAATCACATATTTTCTTCTTGTGGAGGCAAAATAAAAAATATTACTCATATAAATAGAACAACCATTATTCTCAAATTTAAATGAGTAACCGTCTCGCATCAAACAAGATCCAGATATAATGTTCATGCTTAACGCTGGCACCAAATAATAATTATTTAGGTCTAATATTAATCCCGAAGGTAGATGTAGAGGTAGCGTGCCGACTGCGATCACGTCGACTTTGGAACCGTTTCCCACGCGCATCGTCACCTCGTCCTTAGCCAATCTTCGCTTAATCCGTAGTCCCTGTTTCGAGTTGCAAATATTGGTAACAGAACCAGTATCAAATCCCCAGGTGCTATTGCGAGCATTAGTAAGGTACACATCAATAACATGTATATCACATATACCTTTGTTCACATTGCCATCCTTCTTATCCGCCAAATACTTGGGGCAGTTCCGCTTCCAGTGACCAGTCTGCTTGTAATAGAAGCACTCAGTTTCAGGCTTAGGTCCAGGTTTGGGTTTCTTCTCTTGAGAGCAACTTGCTTGCCATTCTTTTTGAAGATCCCCTTCTTCTTCCCTTTGCCCTTTTTCTTGAAACTAGTGATCTTGTTGACCATGAACACTTGATGCTCCTTCTTGATTTCTACCTCCGCAGCTTTCAGCATTGCGAAGAGCTCGGGAATAGTCTTATTCATCCCTTGCATATTATAGTTCATCACGAAGCTCTTTTAGCTTGGTGGCAGTGATTGGAGAATTCTATCAATGATGCAATCATCTGGAAGATTAACTCCCAATTGAATCAAGTGATTATTATACCCAGACATTTTGAGTATATGCTCACTGACAGAACTGTTCTCCTCCATCTTGCAGCTATAGAACTTATTGGAGACTTCATATCTCTCAATCCGGGCATTTGCTTGAAATATTAACTTCAACTCCTGAAACATCTCATATGCTCCATGACGTTCAAAACGTCGTTGAAGTCCCGATTCTAAGCCGTAAAGCATGGCATACTGAACTATCGAATAGTCATCAGCTTTGCTCTGCCAGACGTTCATAACATCTGGTGTTGCTCCAGTAGCAGGCCTGGCACCCAGCGGTGCTTCCAGGACATAATTCTTCTGTGCAGCAATGAGGATAATCCTCAAGTTACGGACCAGTCTGTGTAATTGCTACCATCATCTTTCAACTTTGCTTTCTCAAGGAACGCATTAAAATTCAACGGAACAACAACACGAGCCATCTATCTACAATCAAGCATAAACAAGAGAGATACTATCAGGTACTAAGTTTCATGATAAATTTAGGTTCAATTAATTTACTTAAAGAACTCCCACTTAGATAGACATCCCTCTAATCCTCTAAGTGATTACGTGATGCAAATCGACTAAACCATGTCCGATCATCACGTGAGATGGAGTAGTTTCATTGGTGAACATCACTATGTTGATCATATCTACTATATGATTCACGCTCGACCTTTCGGTCTCCGTGTTCCGAGGCCATATCTGTATATGCTTGGCTCGTCAAGTATAACCTGAGTATTCCGCGTGTGCAACTGTTTTGCTCCCGTTGTATTTGAACGTAGAGCCTATCACACCCGATCATCACGTGGTGTCTCAGCACGAAGAACTTTCGCAACGGTGCATACTCAGGGAGAACACTTCTTGATAATTAGTGAGAGATCATCTTATAATGCTACCGTCAATCAAAGCAAGATAAGATGCATAAAAGATAAACATCACATGCAATCAGTATAAGTGATATGATATGGCCATCATCATCTTGTGCTTGTGATCTCCATCTTCGAAGCACCGTCGTGATCACCATCGTCACCGGCGCGACACCTTGATCTCCATCGTAGCATCGTTGTCGTCTCGCCAATCTTATGCTTCCACGACTATCGCTACCGCTTAGTGATAAAGTAAAGCATTACAGCGCGATTGCATTGCATACAATAAAGCGACAACCATATGGCTCCTGCCAGTTGCCGATAACTCGGTTACAAAACATGATCATCTCATACAATAAAATTTAGCATCATGTCTTGACCATATCACATCACAACATG
>NW_021233161.1:36977-54898 GCF_002162155.2 Triticum dicoccoides | reverse complement strand
AACCTGTATGCACATTTTAATATAACCTATGTGTATCTGAATCATGGTTGTTCTCACTGGTCGAAATTTTTACAAAACCTACCTGTTGCCTGCAATTTTGTCAGCCCCCCCTCCTTTTTTTCTACACGCTCATTATTGTTTAATAGAACCTGTATGCACATTTTAATACAACCTAAGCCCTACTCTAGTGGCAGTGCTTTCGAGCTCACAGGATCAATTACCTGTCTTGCCAGCTTGATTTTTAATGTTATTTATGGCCATGGTGGGTTAGACTCAAATCCGCTCATTAGGAAAAGGATTGGTGTGTGTTGACCACTAGAATTCAAAGATTTCTGTCTAAAAAGGGTTAAATAATGTATATTTTGTTTGATTCAAAATTAATTTAAGTACTTTCTAGCAAAAAAGCTAAAATTTGCGAGATCTTCCAAAATCCGGTTCTTGTGGTGTCTACTGAAAAAAATGTATTAAGGAAAAAAGGCTTGCTCCGAAAATTCGATTTTAATTTTTGTAATGGACACTTCGGCTCAAACTTGCACAGGCTCCACAAAATTCCTGGCTCCGCCCCTGACTGGCGCTACAGCGTGTGGTGGCTCTCACCCGTGAGGAAGGATTTTCAAGGGCCGTTTTTCCAGGCAGACTGTTTGTCAATTATCCGGAGAACCAATGCTTCGACGGTTGATTGCTCGCCGGTGGGGCTCATCACTGCTGATATCGAGGAGTTGGTCTCGTTCTTCTCATCTGTTTGCTTTAGTCATGTAAATCGTTTGTTGAATGTCGTGGCACATATTCTAACTAGATCCTGTGAGTCCCGAGCGACTCTGTTTTTCATGCAACCCCGGATTGTATCCGGGAGGCACTCTATCTTGATTATACTTTATCAATAAAATGTTATATTCTTTAAAAAAAACTAATTGTCAGTCCGAGCAAGCGTATGGGTCCCGAACGAAAAACCGCCTGGACTGCTATTTCCATATTTCATTTAGGATTAGGATATATATTCTCTCTTATTGGTCTCAAAGGGATGGCACCCTTTGGTGCAACGTTGCCTCTATAGTGCCATCCAAGTAATACACACAATTAGAATCATAAAAAAAAACCGTAAGCACATGAAGCGTCAGGTCTGATCGTTTAGGGTGGCTAGCAGGCATCATCGTGGCAAAGCCGACCACCTTCCCCATGTCCGGCATGACCCCCTGGGCCACGTCCAACGCACTGAAGCGGTCCTTCCAAGTGGCCAAGAGCGGCATCATGGCGGGGTCTAAGGTCTCGGTACCCCACGTCGCGTCGGCGGCACACACCCATGGAAGAAGGCTCCCGAGAACGACGTCCACATATCCGGCATTGTCGCCGCCAAAGAAGGGCTTGGAGCACTCTCTCAGTGCACCCTCTAGGGCCTCTATCGCCGCAGCCGCCTGGTTCCTGCCCTCCGCCTTGTACATCGCCTCAACGAGCTGCCATCGAACGAACACACGATGAATTACAACGTAGAACTAGAACCATGGTAAAAGAGCACAAAGCAATCGATGAATCAAATTAACAACGGTCATGCATTCAAAGTGTTTGTAATGCACAGTACCGTGTCATCGATGAAGTCGGCCCAGTAGCGAGCGACGGCACGGGCGTGGCAGCCAGCGCCAAGCGGGGAGGAGGGAGGGGCCGGCGAAGGCCTCGTCGACGTATAGTATTATGTTGAGGGAGCCGCGGACGGGCTTGCCGCCGTGGATCAGCAGCACCGGCACCGTGCTGTGGCGGAGCAGGTCGCCCATCTTGTGGTTGTTCCTGGGGTCCTGCTCCACGTAGTCGTAGCTCAAGCCCTTGAGGCGGAGCGCGAGCCGCACGCGCAGCACGTGCGGGCTCCCCCTGATCCCCAGCAGCTTCAGGTCTTCTCCTGTCTTCAGCGCCATCCCTCCCTAGCTCGTGTGTTGATCAGCTGAAACCTTGCGCGTAGCTAGCTAGCTTTGTGTTCTTGGTTGTCCCTGGCTGCACTTTCTCAGTGTTTTGGATGTTTGTGTGACTCTTGGAGGGTGGAACGGCAGAGGAATTTATAGACTTCACATCGAGCAGAAAAAGAATGATGGACAAGAAGGGAAGGTCAAATTCCCACAAAAAGAGAGAGAAGGGAAGATCAAATTGTTTGGTTGGTCTTTGAACCATATTTATTCTGCGGTTTCACAAAAGTAATCAAAGTATGGCCATATGCCACCATGGACATCCTTCTAGAATTCTTTGACTCTACAAGCACGAGCAAACTTCACCCAATCATCCGTATGTCGATCACCTTTTCCTGAGTAAATACAAGAAACCACCACAATTCGGATTAGGGCTCCAAAATAGTACCACGGTTATTTTGTTTTCCTAAAAAAATACCACTTTGAAGGTCATTTTTTGTGTGTGCAAAAAACACCAGGCACCGATTGGGCTACAATTGATCCGCATTATATAGGGATGGTCCACTATCAGGTCCGTTTGGCACGAAATATGTTTCCTCAAAAAAAATGCGCGTCAACTATATGTCACTTCACGCGAGAGTTTCTTCTGTCCCGCTGAAGCGTTTTCCACTACGATGTAGCTGTTGGGCCAGCACATTTTTCTCTTTTTCCCGTGCTAGGTTTATCGACCGAGTTCGCTCGCAGAGCTTCGTTCGTTGGTTCGCACATTTTTTTCTTTTCCGTTTCTTTTTTTCTTCAGTTTTTCTTTGTTTCCTCACTAGTTTCTTCAGTTTTTATTTGTTTTTAAAATGTTTCCCCGCGTTTCTTCTTGGTTTTCACTGGTTTCTTGGTTTTTACTAGTTTTTTCTTTTCTTTCTTTTTCCTTCGCTTTTCTCCCGTTTTGATTGTTTCTTTCTTATTTTTCATCGGTTTTCTCTGTTTCTTTGTCGGGTATTCACTGTTTCCATTCTTTCCATTGGTTTCTCATTTTTTTAGTTTCTTTTTTTCCTTTTTGTATTCATTCGGTGTCTTAGTTTTTTCTTATTTTTTTTGTTGATTTTCATCGGTTTCTTTAGCAGTTTTTACTGTTTTCCATTTTATTTGCACTTATTTCTTTGGTTTTATTTTTCATTTTTTTCTTTGGTTTATTTTTTCGGTTTTCATTGTTTTTTCATTTTTTATACGTCAAGAATATTTTTAATACATGGTTAAGATTTTTCAAATACAAGTTTAACATTTTTTTAGTACACGGTTAACATATTTTCTATACACATGTTTAACATATTTTAAATGCTTGATTAACATTTTTAAATACAAGTTTAATATTTATAGAATACATGGTCAACATTTTTCTATACATAATTTAATCTTTTTCAAATACTTGATTAACATTTTTCAAATATAAGATTAACAATTTAATGTGCATGGTCAACATTTTTTCTAAACATAATTAACATTTTTCAAATGATCGATTAACATTTTTTCAAATAAAAGATTAATATTTTTTTAATACATAGTCAAAATATTTTCTATACACATTTAATATTTTTCAAATGCTTGATTTAACATTTTTTTAATACATGGCCTTGTGTAGGTTGTACAACATCAGCAAAACACACAATTAATTCACAGCAGGACCAGGCACGGGCCAGTTACAGCAGGGTCCGCTACTTTCACACTTCATTTGGAAACGCTATATTTTCTCTTATTTTGACTCGAAGTATGGCCATATGCCACCATGGCTATCCTTTAGAATTCTTTGACTCGACAAGCACGAGCAAACTCCAGCCAATCATCGGTATGCCGATCAACTTTTCCGGAGTAAATACAAAAAACCACCTCAATTCAGATTAATATTCCAAAATAGTACCATGGTTATTTTGTTTTCCTAAAAAAATACCACTTTTGATTGCATTGTTTGGGTATACGCGGTCTTTCTTCTGGGTGAAAACACTTTTGGTCAATTATATAGGGATGGCCCACCGCCAGGTCCACTTGGCACCAAATATACGCGTTGACTATATCTCGCTTCACATGAGAGTTTCTTCTATCTCGCTGAAGCGTTTTCCCCTGCGATGTACCTGTTGGGCCAGCCCATTTTCGTCTTCTTTTTCTGCGTAATGTTTCTCGTTCCACTTCGCTTGCTGAGCTTCCTTCGTTGGTTCGCAAGGTTTTTTCTTCTTTAGGTTTTTTCTTTGTTTCCTCACTATTTTCTTCTGTTTTCCTTTTTTTATTTTTTTAAACTTTTTCTTCGTTTCTTCTTAGTTTCCACTGGTTTCTCGGTTTTTCTTGGGTTCTTTCTCGACTTTTACTGTTTTTTCCTTTTCTTTATTTTTCTTCTGTTTTATTTCTTTCATTCTTGTTTTTCATCGATTTTGTTTCTTTGTTTCCTTGTCGGGGTTTAATTTTTTCCATTCTTTACACTGGTTTCTTTGGGTTTTATTTTTCTTTTCTATTTTTTCTTTTTGTATTCATTGGGCTTCTTTGTTTTCTTAGATTTTGTTGATTTTCAGCGGTTTGTTTTTTTACCCATTATCATTATCTTCCATGTTATTTACACTTGTTTCTTCGGTTTCCTTGTTCATTTTTCCTTTATTTTCATTGGTTTTTGGATTTTTATTTATTTCTTTTTGTTTCATTCTATATTTTTCATATACATGAAGAATTTGTTTCTAATACATGTTAATAATTTTCAAAGATAAGTTTAAATTTTTTGAGTACACAGTTAACATGTTTACCATTTTTCAAATATAAGATTAACATTTTTAATACATGGCCCATTGTCCGCTTGCCCGCGATCGGCCACGTCAAAACGCGCTTAGAATTTGGTTCAGTGTTCTTTGCCAATGTCAATTCTTCGGTTTGGTGCAAAGTATCACATTATTGTAAAGTTGTGGTTTTTCATGAGTTGTGACACAAAAGTGGTGGTTCTGTGCATTTTGATTCTCCAGCCGCCACCATGTGTCATGCGCTGGACGCTTCCTCGGGATGTTATTTTTTATTTTTCTATACGTATTTTTGGGTTTTAGATGGTTTTCTCTGAATATTTTTTTGCCTTTTTGTTTTTCCCTAGGTTTGGAGAGAGAAAATATTGACTTTTTTTTGGCGTGAAAAAAGTTGTGCTTCCATGAGAATCACATATTTTCTTCTTGTGGAGGCAAAATAAAAGATATTACTCATATAAATAGAACAACTATTATTCTCAAATTTAAATGAGTAACCGTCTCGCATCAAACAAGATCCAGATATAATGTTCATGCTTAACGCTGGCACCAAATAATAATTATTTAGGTATAATATTAATCCCGAAGGTAGATTTAGAGGTAGCGTGCCGACTGCGATCACATCAACTTTGGAACCGTTTCCCACGCGCATCGTCACCTCGTCCTTAGCCAATCTTCGCTTAATCCGTAGTCCCTGTTTCGAGTTGCAAATATTGGTAACAGAACCAGTATCAAATACCCAGGTGCTACTGCGAGCATTAGTAAGGTACACATCAATAACATGTATATCACATATACCTTTGTTCACATTGCCATCCTTCTTATCCGCCAAATACTTGGGGCAGTTCCGCTTCCAGTGACCAGTCTGCTTGTAATAGAAGCACTCAGTTTCAGGCTTAGGTCCAGGTTTGGGTTTCTTCTCTTGAGAGCAACTTGCTTGCCGTTCTTTTTGAAGATCCCCTTTTTCTTCCCTTTGCCCTTTTTCTTGAAACTAGTAATCTTGTTGACCATCAACACTTGATGATCCTTCTTGATTTCTACCTCCGCAGCTTTCAGCATTGCGAAGAGCTCGGGAATAGTCTTATTCATCCCTTGCATATTATAGTTCATCACGAAGCTCTTGTAGCTTGGTGGCAGTGATTGGAGAATTCTATCAATGATGCAATCATCTGGAAGATTAACTCCCAATTGAATCAAGTGATTATTATACCCAGACATTTTGAGTATATGCTCACTGACAGAACTGTTCTCCTCCATCTTGCAGCTATAGAACTTATTGGAGACTTCATATCTCTCAATCCGGGCATTTGCTTGAAATATTAACTTCAACTCCTGAAACATCTCATATGCTCCATGACGTTCAAAACGTCGTTGAAGTCCCGATTCTAAGCCGTAAAGCATGGCATACTGAACTATCGAATAGTCATCAGCTTTGCTCTGCCAGACGTTCATAACATCTGGTGTTGCTCCAGTAGCAGGCCTGGCACCCAGCGGTGCTTCCAGGACATAATTCTTCTGTGCAGCAATGAGGATAATCCTCAAGTTACGGACCAGTCCGTGTAATTGCTACCATCATCTTTCAACTTTGCTTTCTCAAGGAACGCATTAAAATTCAACGGAACAACAACACGAGCCATCTATCTACAATCAAGCATAAACAAGAGAGATACTATCAGGTACTAAGTTTCATGATAAATTTAGGTTCAATTAATTTACTTAAAGAACTCCCACTTAGATAGACATCCCTCTAATCCTCTAAGTGATTACGTGATGCAAATCAACTAAACCATGTCCGATCATCACGTGAGATGGAGTAGTTTCATTGGTGAACATCACTATGTTGATCATATCTACTATATGATTCACGCTCAACCTTTCGGTCTCCGTGTTCCGAGGCCATATCTGTATATGCTTGGCTCGTCAAGTATAACCTGAGTATTCCGCGTGTGCAACTGTTTTGCTCCCGTTGTATTTGAACGTAGAGCCTATCACACCCAATCATCACGTGGTGTCTCAGCACGAAGAACTTTCGCAACGGTGCATACTCAGGGAGAACACTTCTTGATAATTAGTGAGAGATCATCTTATAATGCTACCGTCAATCAAAGCAAGATAAGATGCATAAAAGATAAACATCACATGCAATCAATATAAGTGATATGATATGGCCATCATCATCTTATGCTTGTGATCTCCATCTTCCAAGCACCGTCGTGATCACCATCGTCACCGGCGCGACACCTTGATCTCCATCGTAGCATCGTTGTCGTCTCGCCAATCTTATGCTTCCACGACTATCGCTACCGCTTAGTTATAAAGTAAAGCATTACAGCGCGATTGCATTGCATACAATAAAGCGACAACCATATGGCTCCTGCCAGTTGCCGATAACTCGGTTACAAAACATGATCATCTCATACAATAAAATTTAGCATCATGTCTTGACCATATCACATCACAACATGCCCTGCAAAAACAAGTTAGACGTCCTCTACTTTGTTGTTGCAAGTTTTACGTGGCTGCTACGGGCTTAAGCAAGAACCAATCTTACCTACGCATCAAAACCACAACGATAGTTTGTCAAGTTGGTGATGTTTTAACCTTCGCAAGGACCGGGCATAGCCATACTCGGTTCAACTAAAGTTGGAGAAATTGTCACCCGCAAGCCACCTATGTGCAAAGCACGTCGGGAGAACCGGTCTCGCGTAAGCGTACGCGTAATGTCGGTCTGGGCCGCTTCGTCCAACAATACCGCCGAACCAAAGTATGACATGCTGGTAAGCAGTATGACTTATATCGCCCACAACTCACTTGTGTTCTACTCGTGCATATAACATCAACATATAAAACCTAGGCTCGGATGCCACTGTTGGGGAACGTAGTAATTTCAAAAAAATTCCTACGCACACGCAAGATCATGGTGATGCATAGCAACGAGAGGGGAGAGTGTGATCTACGTACCCTTGTAGATCGACAATGGAAGCGTTTGGTTGATGTAGTCGTACGTCTCCACGGCCCGACCGATCAAGCACCGAAACTACGGCACCTCCGAGTTCTAGCACACGTTCAGCTCGACGACGATCCCCGAACTCCGAACCAGCAAAGTAACGGGGAAGAGTTCCGTCAGCACGATGGCGTGGTGACGATCTTGATGCACTACCGTCGCAGGGCTTCGCCTAAGCACCGCTACAATATTATCGAGGACTATGGTGGAAGGGGGCACCGCACATAGCTAAGAATATGATCATGTGGATCAACTTATGTGTCAAGGGGTGTCCCCTGCCCCCGTATATAAAGGATCAAGGGGAGGAGGCCGGCTGGCCCTCTATGGCGCGCCAAGGAGGAGTCCTCCTCCTAGTAGGAGTAGGACTCCTACTAGGAGGGGGAAAGAAGTGGGGAGGGAGAGGGAAAGGGGGGGCGCCGCCCCCCCTCTCCTAGTCCAATTCGGACCAGGGGGGAGGAGGCGCGCGGCTCACCTTTGGCTGCCCCTCTCTCTCTCCACTAAGGTCCATATGGCCCATTACTTCTCCCGGGGGGGTTCTGGTAACCCTCCGGCTCTCTGGTTTTCTCCGAAATCACCCGGAACACTTCCGGTGTCTGAATAAAGTCGTCCAATATATCAATCTTTATGTCTCGACCATTTTGAGACTCCTCGTCATGTCCGTGATCACATCCGAGACTCCGAACTAACTTCGGTACATCAAAACTCATAAACTCATAATATAACTGTCATCGAAACCTTATGCGTGCGGACCCTACGGGTTCGAGAACAATGTAGACATGACCGAGACACGTCTCCGGTCAATAACCAATAACGGAACCTGGATGCTCATATTGGCTCCTACATATTCTACGAAGATCTTTATCGGTCAGACCGCATAACAACATACGTTGTTCCCTTTGTCATCGGTATGTTACTTACCCGAGATTCGATCGTCGGTATCTCAATACCTAGTTCAATCTCGTTACCGGCAAGTCTCTTTACTCGTTCCGTAATACATCATCTCGCAACTAACTCATTAGTTGCAATGCTTGCAAGGCTTATGTGATGTGCATTACCGAGAGGGCCCAGAGATACCTCTCCGACAATCGGAGTGACAAATCCTAATCTCGAAATACGCCAACCCAACATGTACCTTTGGAGACACCTGTAGAGCACCTTTATAATCACCCATTTACGTTGTGACGTTTGGTAGCACACAAAGTGTTCCTCCGGCAAACGGGAGTTGCATAATCTCATAGTCATAGGAACATGTATAAGTCATGAAGAAAGCAATAGCAACATACTAAACGATCGGGTGCTAAGCTAATGGAATGGGTCATGTCAATCAGATCATTCACCTAATGATGTGATCTCGTTAATCAAATAACAACTCCTTGTTCATGGTTAGGAAACATAACCATCTTTGATTAACGAGCTAGTCAAGTAGAGGCATACTAGTGACACTCTGTTTGTCTATGTATTCACACATGTATTATGTTTCCGGTTAATACAATTCTAGCATGAATAATAAACATTTATCATGATATAAGGAAATAAATAATAACTTTATTATTGCCTCTAGGGCATATTTCCTTCAGAGCCACCGTCGTCTCGCCTTCCTGAGCAGGACACAAACCCTAGCAAGACAGGAAAAAACAACTAAAAACGGAGCCCTCCCGCCGGCCCTTGGCAGGATCCACCGCGCCCCCATGGCCCTAGGGCCACCAGAGACGAGGCGGACCTGCGGCGGCGCCGGCCATAGCCTTCTTTCTTGGAGGAGGAGAAGCGAAGTTGTGGGTTATTCATACGTTACTAGGTATGCACTGGTTCAATTAGCTGTCAGTTATTCCCTCCCTTTCCCCTGGACGGTTATTGTTTTATCTCAAAGTATATAGTTTTTTTGTAAAAAATTGATGTTTTAATTTTTGAGGTTTGAGAGTGGGCTCTTGGTCATTGAGGTTATATATTACTTCACGTTAAAATTAAATGTCTATTTACAATGTTTATAGTTTCACTTCATTAATGCAAATTTGTGTTTCAGGATTATGATGCTATTTATATGTTGTGTATCTTAATCATGGTTGTTCTCACTGGTCGAAATTTTTACAAAACCTACGTGTTGCCTGCAATTTTGTCAGCCCCCCCCCTCCTTTTTTTCTACACGCTCATTATTGTTTAATAGAACCTGTATGCACATTTTAAATAACCTATGTGTATCTGAATCATGGTTGTTCTCACTGGTCGAAATTTTTACAAAACCTACCTGTTGCCTGCAATTTTGTCAGCCCCCCCTCCTTTTTTTCTACACGCTCATTATTGTTTAATAGAACCTGTATGCACATTTTAATACAACCTAAGCCCTACTCTAGTGGCAGTGCTTTCGAGCTCACAGGATCAATTACCTGTCTTGCCAGCTTGATTTTTAATGTTATTTATGGCCATGGTGGGTTAGACTCAAATCCGCTCATTAGGAAAAGGGTTGGTGTGTGTTGACCACTAGAATTCAAAGATTTGTGTCTAAAAGGGTTAAATAATGTATATTTTGTTTGATTCAAAATTAATTTAAGTACTTTCTAGCAAAAAAGCTAAAATTTGCGAGATCTTCCAAAATCCGGTTCTTGTGGTGTCTACTGAAAAAAATGTATTAAGGAAAAAAGACTTGCTCCGAAAATTCGATTTTAATTTTTGTAATGGACACTTCGGCTCAAACTTGCCCAGACTCCACAAAATCCTGGCTCCGCCCCTGACTGGCGCTACAGCGTGTGGTGGCTCTCACCCGTGAGGAAGGATTTTCAAGGGCCGTTTTTCCAGGCAGACTGTTTGTCAATTATCCGGAGAACCAATGCTTCGACGGTTGATTGCTCGCCGGTGGGGCTCATCACTGCTGATATCGAGGAGTTGGTCTCGTTCTTCTCATCTGTTTGCTTTAGTCATGTAAATCGTTTGTTGAATGTCGTGGCACATATTCTAACTAGATCCTGTGAGTCCCCAGCGACTCTGTTTTTCATGCAACCCCGAATTGTATCCGGGAGGCACTCTATCTTGATTATACTTTATCAATAAAATGTTATATTCTTTAAAAAAAACTAATTGTCAGTCCGAGCAAGCGTATGGGTCCCGAACGAAAAACCGCCTGGACTGCTATTTCCATATTTCATTTAGGATTAGGATATATATTCTCTCTTATTGGTCTCAAAGGGATGGCACCCTTTGGTGCAACGTTGCCTCTATAGTGCCATCCAAGTAATACACACAATTAGAATCATAAAAAAAAACCGTAAGCACATGAAGCGTCAGGTCTGATCGTTTAGGGTGGCTAGCAGGCATCATCGTGGCAAAGCCGACCACCTTCCCCATGTCCGGCATGACCCCCTGGGCCGCGTCCAACGCACTGAAGCGGTCCTTCCAAGTGGCCAAGAGCGGCATCATGGCGGGGTCTAAGGTCTCGGTACCCCACGTCGCGTCGGCGGCACACACCCATGGAAGAAGGCTCCCGAGAACGACGTCCAAATATCCGGCATTGTCGCCGCCAAAGAAGGGCTTGGAGCACTCTCTCAGTGCACCCTCTAGGGCCTCTATCGCCGCAGCCGCCTGGTTCCTGCCCTCCGCCTTGTACATCGCCTCAACGAGCTGCCATCGAACGAACACACGATGAATTACAACGTAGAACTAGAACCATGGTAAAAGAGCACAAAGCAATCGATGAATCAAATTAACAACGGTCATGCATTCAAAGTGTTTGTAATGCACAGTACCGTGTCATCGATGAAGTCGGCCCAGTAGCGAGCGACGGCACGGGCGTGGCAGCCAGCGCCAAGCGGGGAGGAGGGAGGGGCCGGCGAAGGCCTCGTCGACGTATAGTATTATGTTGAGGGAGCCGCGGACGGGCTTGCCGCCGTGGATCAGCAGCACCGGCACCGTGCTGTGGCGGAGCAGGTCGCCCATCTTGTGGTTGTTCCTGGGGTCCTGCTCCACGTAGTCGTAGCTCAAGCCCTTGAGGCGGAGCGCGAGCCGCACGCGCAGCACGTGCGGGCTCCCCCTGATCCCCAGCAGCTTCAGGTCTTCTCCTGTCTTCAGCGCCATCCCTCCCTAGCTCGTGTGTTGATCAGCTGAAACATTGCGCGTAGCTAGCTAGCTTTGTGTTCTTGGTTGTCCCTGCCTGCACTTTCTCAGTGTTTTGGATGTTTGTGTGACTCTTGGAGGGTGGAACGGCAGAGGAATTTATAGACTTCACATCGAGCAGAAAAAGAATAATGGACAAGAAGGGAAGGTCAAATTCCCACAAAAAGAGAGAGAAGGGAAGATCAAATTGTTTGGTTGGTCTTTGAACCATATTTATTCTGCGGTTTCACAAAAGTAATCAAAGTATGGCCATATGCCACCATGGACATCCTTCTAGAATTCTTTGACTCTACAAGCACGAGCAAACTTCACCCAATCATCCGTATGCCGATCACCTTTTCCTGAGTTAATACAAGAAACCACCACAATTCGGATTAGGGCTCCAAAATAGTACCACGGTTATTTTGTTTTCCTAAAAAAATACCACTTTGAAGGTCATTTTTTGTGTGTGCAAAAAACACCAGGCACCGATTGGGCTACAATTGATCCGCATTATATAGGGATGGTCCACTATCAGGTCCGTTTGGCACGAAATATGTTTCCTCAAAAAAAATGCGCGTCAACTATATGTCACTTCACGCGAGAGTTTCTTCTGTCCCGCTGAAGCGTTTTCCACTACGATGTAGCTGTTGGGCCAGCACATTTTTCTCTTTTTCCCGTGCTAGGTTTATCGACCGAGTTCGCTCGCAGAGCTTCGTTCGTTGGTTCGCACATTTTTTTCTTTTCCGTTTCTTTTTTTCTTCAGTTTTTCTTTGTTTCCTCACTAGTTTCTTCAGTTTTTATTTGTTTTTAAAATGTTTCCCCGCGTTTCTTCTTGGTTTTCACTGGTTTCTTGGTTTTTACTAGTTTTTTCTTTTCTTTCTTTTTCCTTCGCTTTTCTCCCGTTTTGATTGTTTCTTTCTTATTTTTCATCGGTTTTCTCTGTTTCTTTGTCGGGTATTCACTGTTTCCATTCTTTCCATTGGTTTCTCATTTTTTTAGTTTCTTTTTTTCCTTTTTGTATTCATTCGGTGTCTTAGTTTTTTCTTATTTTTTTTGTTGATTTTCATCGGTTTCTTTAGCAGTTTTTACTGTTTTCCATTTTATTTGCACTTATTTCTTTGGTTTTATTTTTCATTTTTTTCTTTGGTTTATTTTTTCGGTTTTCATTGTTTTTTCATTTTTTATACGTCAAGAATATTTTTAATACATGGTTAAGATTTTTCAAATACAAGTTTAACATTTTTTTAGTACACGGTTAACATATTTTCTATACACATGTTTAACATATTTTAAATGCTTGATTAACATTTTTAAATACAAGTTTAATATTTATAGAATACATGGTCAACATTTTTCTATACATAATTTAATCTTTTTCAAATACTTGATTAACATTTTTCAAATATAAGATTAACAATTTAATGTGCATGGTCAACATTTTTTCTAAACATAATTAACATTTTTCAAATGATCGATTAACATTTTTTCAAATAAAAGATTAATATTTTTTTAATACATAGTCAAAATATTTTCTATACACATTTAATATTTTTCAAATGCTTGATTTAACATTTTTTTAATACATGGCCTTGTGTAGGTTGTACAACATCAGCAAAACACACAATTAATTCACAGCAGGACCAGGCACGGGCCAGTTACAGCAGGGTCCGCTACTTTCACACTTCATTTGGAAACGCTATATTTTCTCTTATTTTGACTCGAAGTATGGCCATATGCCACCATGGCTATCCTTTAGAATTCTTTGACTCGACAAGCACGAGCAAACTCCAGCCAATCATCGGTATGCCGATCAACTTTTCCGGAGTAAATACAAAAAACCACCTCAATTCAGATTAATATTCCAAAATAGTACCATGGTTATTTTGTTTTCCTAAAAAAATACCACTTTTGATTGCATTGTTTGGGTATACGCGGTCTTTCTTCTGGGTGAAAACACTTTTGGTCAATTATATAGGGATGGCCCACCGCCAGGTCCACTTGGCACCAAATATACGCGTTGACTATATCTCGCTTCACACGAGAGTTTCTTCTATCTCGCTGAAGCGTTTTCCCCTGCGATGTACCTGTTGGGCCAGCCCATTTTCGTCTTCTTTTTCTGCGTAATGTTTCTCGTTCCACTTCGCTTGCTGAGCTTCCTTCGTTGGTTCGCAAGGTTTTTTCTTCTTTAGGTTTTTTCTTTGTTTCCTCACTATTTTCTTCTGTTTTTCTTTTTTATTTTTTTAAACTTTTTCTTCGTTTCTTCTTAGTTTCCACTGGTTTCTCGGTTTTTCTTGGGTTCTTTCTCGACTTTTACTGTTTTTTCCTTTTCTTTATTTTTCTTCTGTTCTATTTCTTTCATTCTTGTTTTTCATCGATTTTTTTTCTTTGTTTCCTTGTCGGGGTTTAATTTTTTCCATTCTTTACACTGGTTTCTTTGGGTTTTATTTTTCTTTTCTATTTTTTCTTTTTGTATTCATTGGGCTTCTTTGTTTTCTTAGATTTTGTTGATTTTCTGCGGTTTGTTTTTTTACCCATTATCATTATCTTCCATGTTATTTACACTTGTTTCTTCGGTTTCCTTGTTCATTTTTCCTTTATTTTCATTGGTTTTTGGATTTTTATTTATTTCTTTTTGTTTCATTCTATATTTTTCATATACATGAAGAATTTGTTTCTAATATATGTTAATAATTTTCAAAGATAAGTTTAAATTTTTTGAGTACACAGTTAACATGTTTACCATTTTTCAAATATAAGATTAACATTTTTAATACATGGCCCATTGTCCGCTTGCCCGCGATCGGCCACGTCAAAACGCGCTCAGAATTTGGTTCAGTGTTCTTTGCCAATGTCAATTCTTCGGTTTGGTGCAAAGTATCACATTATTGTAAAGTTGTGGTTTTTCATGAGTTGTGACACAAAAGTGGTGGTTCTGTGCATTTTGATTCTCCTACCGCCACCATGTGTCATGCGCTGGACGCTTCCTCGGGATGTTATTTTTTATTTTTCTATACGTATTTTTGGGTTTTAGATGGTTTTCTCTGAATATTTTTTTGCCTTTTTGTTTTTCCCTAGGTTTGGAGAGAGAAAATATTGACTTTTTTTTGGCGTGAAAAAAGTTGTGCTTCCATGAGAATCACATATTTTCTTCTTGTGGAGGCAAAATAAAAGATATTACTCATATAAATAGAACAACCATTATTCTCAAATTTAAATGAGTAACCGTCTCGCATCAAACAAGATCCAGATATAATGTTCATGCTTAACGCTGGCACCAAATAATAATTATTTAGGTCTAATATTAATCCCGAAGGTAGATGTAGAGGTAGCGTGCCGACTGCGATCACATCAACTTTGGAACCGTTTCCCACGCGCATCGTCACCTCGTCCTTAGCCAATCTTCGCTTAATCCGTAGTCCCTGTTTCGAGTTGCAAATATTGGTAACAGAACCAGTATCAAATACCCAGGTGCTACTGCGAGCATTAGTAAGGTACACATCAATAATATGTATATCACATATACCTTTGTTCACATTGCCATCCTTCTTATCCGCCAAATACTTGGGGCAGTTCCGCTTCCAGTGACCAGTCTGCTTGTAATAGAAGCACTCAGTTTCAGGCTTAGGTCCAGGTTTGGGTTTCTTCTCTTGAGAGCAACTTGCTTGCCGTTCTTTTTGAAGATCCCCTTTTTCTTCCCTTTGCCCTTTTTCTTGAAACTAGTGATCTTGTTGACCATCAACACTTGATGCTCCTTCTTGATTTCTACCTCCGCAGCTTTCAGCATTGCGAAGAGCTCGGGAATAGTCTTATTCATCCCTTGCATATTATAGTTCATCACGAAGCTCTTGTAGCTTGGTGGCAGTGATTGGAGAATTCTATCAATGATGCAATCATCTGGAAGATTAACTCCCAATTGAATCAAGTGATTATTATACCCAGACATTTTGAGTATATGCTCACTGACAGAACTGTTCTCCTCCATCTTGCAGCTATAGAACTTATTGGAGACTTCATATCTCTCAATCCGGGCATTTGCTTGAAATATTAACTTCAACTCCTGAAACATCTCATATGCTCCATGACGTTCAAAACGTCGTTGAAGTCCCGATTCTAAGCCGTAAAGCATGTCATACTGAACTATCGAATAGTCATCAGCTTTGCTCTGCCAGACGTTCATAACATCTGGTGTTGCTCCAGTAGCAGGCCTGGCACCCAGCGGTGCTTCCAGGACATAATTCTTCTGTGCAGCAATGAGGATAATCCTCAAGTTACGGACCAGTCCGTGTAATTGCTACCATCATCTTTCAACTTTGCTTTCTCAAGGAACGCATTAAAATTCAACGGAACAACAACACGAGCCATCTATCTACAATCAAGCATAAACAAGAGAGATACTATCAGGTAGTAAGTTTCATGATAAATTTAGGTTCAATTAATTTACTTAAAGAACTCCCACTTAGATAGACATCCCTCTAATCCTCTAAGTGATTACGTGATGCAAATCAACTAAACCATGTCCGATCATCACGTGAGATGGAGTAGTTTCATTGGTGAACATCACTATGTTGATCATATCTACTATATGATTCACGCTCGACCTTTCGGTCTCCGTGTTCCGAGGCCATATCTGTATATGCTTGGCTCGTCAAGTATAACCTGAGTATTCCGCGTGTGCAACTGTTTTGCTCCCGTTGTATTTGAACGTAGAGCCTATCACACCCGATCATCACGTGGTGTCTCAGCACGAAGAACTTTCGCAACGGTGCATACTCAGGGAGAATACTTCTTGATAATTAGTGAGAGATCATCTTATAATGCTACCGTCAATCAAAGCAAGATAAGATGCATAAAAGATAAACATCACATGCAATCAATATAAGTGATATGATATGGCCATCATCATCTTGTGCTTGTGATCTCCATCTTCGAAGCACCGTCGTGATCACCATCGTCACCGGCGCGACACCTTGATCTCCATCGTAGCATCGTTGTCGTCTCGCCAATCTTATGCTTCCACGACTATCGCTACCGCTTAGTGATAAAGTAAAGCATTACAGCGCGATTGCATTGCATACAATAAAGCGACAACCATATGGCTCCTGCCAGTTGCCGATAACTCGGTTACAAAACATGATCATCTCATACAATAAAATTTAGCATCATGTCTTGACCATATCACATCACAACATGCCCTGCAAAAACAAGTTAGACGTCCTCTACTTTGTTGTTGCAAGTTTTACGTGGCTGCTACGGGCTTAAGCAAGAACCAATCTTACCTACGCATCAAAACCACAATGATAGTTTGTCAAGTTGGTGCTGTTTTAACCTTCGCAAGGACCGGGCATAGCCATACTTGGTTCAACTAAAGTTGGAGAAATTGTCACCCGCAAGCCACCTATGTGCAAAGCACGTCGGGAGAACCGGTCTCGCGTAAGCGTACGCGTAATGTCGGTCTGGGCCGCTTCGTCCAACAATACCGCCGAACCAAAGTATGACATGCTGGTAAGCAGTATGACTTATATCGCCCACAACTCACTTGTGTTCTACTCGTGCATATAACATCAACATATAAAACCTAGGCTCGGATGCCACTGTTGGGGAACGTAGTAATTTCAAAAAAATTCCTATGCACACGCAAGATCATGGTGATGCATAGCAACGAGAGGGGAGAGTGTGATCTACGTACCCTTGTAGATCGACAATGGAAGCGTTTGGTTGATGTAGTCGTACGTCTCCACGGCCCGACCGATCAAGCACCGAAACTACGGCACCTCCGAGTTCTAGCACACGTTCAGCTCGACGACGATCCCCGAACTCCGAACCAGCCAAGTATCGGGGAAGAGTTCCGTCAGCACGATGGCGTGGTGACGATCTTGATGCACTACCATCGCAGGGCTTCGCCTAAGCACCGCTACAATATTATCGAGGACTATGGTGGAAGGGGGCACCGCACATAGCTAAGAATATGATCATGTGGATCAACTTATGTGTCAAGGGGTGTCCCCTGCCCCCGTATATAAAGGATCAAGGGGAGGAGGCCGGCTGGCCCTCTATGGCGCGCCAAGGAGGAGTCCTCCTCCTAGTAGGAGTAGGACTCCTACTAGGAGGGGGAAAGAAGTGGGGAGGGAGAGGGAAAGGGGGGGCGCCGCCCCCCCTCTCCTAGTCCAATTCGGACCAGGGGGG
>NW_021233161.1:36018-36864 GCF_002162155.2 Triticum dicoccoides | reverse complement strand
GGGGGGGTTCCGGTAACCCTCCGGCTCTCTGGTTTTCTCCGAAATCACCCGGAACACTTCCGGTGTCTGAATAAAGTCGTCCAATATATCAAATCTTTATGTCTCGACCATTTTGAGACTCCTCGTCATGTCCGTGATCACATCCGAGACTCCGAACTAACTTCGGTACATCAAAACTCATAAACTCATAATATGACTGTCATCGAAACCTTATGCGTGCGGACCCTACGGGTTCGAGAACAATGTAGACATGACCGAGACACGTCTCCGGTCAATAACCAATAACGGAACCTGGATGCTCATATTGGCTCCTACATATTCTACGAAGATCTTTATCGATCAGACCGCATAACAACATACGTTGTTCCCTTTATCATCGGTATGTTACTTGCCCGAGATTCGATCGTCGGTATCTCAATACCTAGTTCAATCTCGTTACCGGCAAGTCTCTTTACTCGTTCCGTAATACATCATCTCGCAACTAACTCATTAGTTGCAATGCTTGCAAGGCTTATGTGATGTGCATTACCGAGAGGGCCCAGAGATACCTCTCCGACAATCGGAGTGACAAATCCTAATCTCGAAATACGCCAACCCAACATGTACCTTTGGAGACACCTGTAGAGCACCTTTATAATCACCCATTTACGTTGTGACGTTTGGTAGCACACAAAGTGTTCCTCCGGCAAACGGGAGTTGCATAATCTCATAGTCATAGGAACATGTATAAGTCATGAAGAAAGCAATAGCAACATACTAAACGATCGGGTGCTAAGCTAATGGAATGGGTCATGTCAATCAGATCATTCACCTAATGATATGATCCCGTTAATCAAATAACAACTC
>NW_021233161.1:31660-34988 GCF_002162155.2 Triticum dicoccoides | reverse complement strand
AACCTGTATGCACATTTTAATATAACCTATGTGTATCTGAATCATGGTTGTTCTCACTGGTCGAAATTTTTACAAAACCTACCTGTTGCCTGCAATTTTGTCAGCCCCCCCTCCTTTTTTTCTACACGCTCATTATTGTTTAATAGAACCTGTATGCACATTTTAATACAACCTAAGCCCTACTCTAGTGGCAGTGCTTTCGAGCTCACAGGATCAATTACCTGTCTTGCCAGCTTGATTTTTAATGTTATTTATGGCCATGGTGGGTTAGACTCAAATCCGCTCATTAGGAAAAGGATTGGTGTGTGTTGACCACTAGAATTCAAAGATTTGTGTCTAAAAAGGGTTAAATAATGTATATTTTGTTTGATTCAAAATTAATTTAAGTACTTTCTAGCAAAAAAGCTAAAATTTGCGAGATCTTCCAAAATCCGGTTCTTGTGGTGTCTACTGAAAAAAATGTATTAAGGAAAAAAGACTTGCTCCGAAAATTCGATTTTAATTTTTGTAATGGACACTTCGGCTCAAACTTGCCCAGGCTCCACAAAATTCCTGGCTCCGCCCCTGACAGGCGCTACAGCGTGTGGTGGCTCTCACCCGTGAGGAAGGATTTTCAAGGGCCGTTTTTCCAGGCAGACTGTTTGTCAATTATCCAGAGAACCAATGCTTCGACGGTTGATTGCTCGCCGGTGGGGCTCATTACTGCTGATATCGAGGAGTTGGTCTCGTTCTTCTCATCTGTTTGCTTTAGTCATGTAAATCGTTTGTTGAATGTCGTGGCACATATTCTAACTAGATCCTGTGAGTCCCCAGCGACTCTGTTTTTCATGCAACCCCGGATTGTATCCGGGAGGCACTCTATCTTGATTATACTTTATCAATAAAATGTTATATTCTTTAAAAAAAACTAATTGTCAGTCCGAGCAAGCGTATGGGTCCCGAACGAAAAACCGCCTGGACTGCTATTTCCATATTTCATTTAGGATTAGGATATATATTCTCTCTTATTGGTCTCAAAGGGATGGCACCCTTTGGTGCAACGTTGCCTCTATAGTGCCATCCAAGTAATACACACAATTAGAATCATAAAAAAAACCGTAAGCACATGAAGCGTCAGGTCTGATCGTTTAGGGTGGCTAGCAGGCATCATCGTGGCAAAGCCGACCACCTTCCCCATGTCCGGCATGACCCCCTGGGCCGCGTCCAACGCAGTGAAGCGGTCCTTCCAAGTGGCCAAGAGCGGCGTCATGGCGGGGTCTAAGGTCTCGGTACCCCACGTCGCGTCGGCGGCACACACCCATGGAGGAAGGCTCCCGAGAACGACGTCCACATATCCGGCATTGTCGCCGCCAAAGAAGGGCTTGGAGCACTCTCTCAGTGCACCCTCTAGGGCCTCTATCGCCGCAGCCGCCTGGTTCCTGCCCTCCGCCTTGTACATCGCCTCAACGAGCTGCCATCGAACGAACACACGATGAATTACAACGTAGAACTAGAACCATGGTAAAAGAGCACAAAGCAATCGATGAATCAAATTAACAACGATCATGCATTCAAAGTGTTTGTAATGCACAGTACCGTGTCATCGATGAAGTCGGCCCAGTAGCGAGCGACGGCACGGGCGTGCCAGCCAGCGCCCAGCGGGGAGGAGGGAGGGGCCGGCGAAGGCCTCGTCGACGTATAGTATTATGTTGAGGGAGCCGCGGACGGGCTTGCCGCCGTGGATCAGCAGCACCGGCACCGTGCTGTGGCGGAGCAGGTCGCCCATCTTGTGGTTGTTCCTGGGGTCCTGCTCCACGTAGTCGTAGCTCAAGCCCTTGAGGCGGAGCGCGAGCTGCACGCGCAGCACGTGCGGGCTCCCCTGATCCCCAGCAACTTCAGGTCTTCTCCTGTCTTCAGCGCCATCCCTCCCTAGCTCGTGTGTTGATCAGCTGAAACCTTGCGCGTAGCTAGCTAGCTTTGTGTTCTTGGTTGTCCCTGCCTGCACTTTCTCAGTGTTTTGGATGTTTGTGTGACTCTTGGAGGGTGGAGCGGCAGAGGAATTTATAGACTTCACATCGAGCAGAAAAAGAATGATGGACAAGAAGGGAAGGTCAAATTCCCACAAAAAGAGAGAGAAGGGAAGATCAAATTGTTTGGTTGGTCTTTGAACCATATTTATTCTGCGGTTTCACAAAAGTAATCAAAGTATGGCCATATGCCACCATGGACATCCTTCTAGAATTCTTTGACTCTACAAGCACGAGCAAACTTCACCCAATCATCCGTATGCCGATCACCTTTTCCTGAGTTAATACAAGAAACCACCACAATTCGGATTAGGGCTCAAAATAGTACCACGGTTATTTTGTTTTCCTAAAAAAATACCACTTTGAAGGTCATTTTTTGTGTGTGCAAAAAACACCAGGCACCGGTTGGGCTACAATTGATCCGCATTATATAGGGATGGTCCACTATCAGGTCCGTTTGGCACGAAATATGTTTCCTCAAAAAAAATGCGCGTCAACTATATGTCACTTCACGCGAGAATTTCTTCTGTCCCGCTGAAACATTTTTCTCTTTTTCCCGTGCTAGGTTTATCGACCGAGTTCGCTCGCAGAGCTTTGTTCGTTGGTTCGCACATTTTTTTCTTTTCCGTTTCTTTTTTTCTTCAGTTTTTCTTTGTTTCCTCACTAGTTTCTTCAGTTTTTATTTGTTTTTAAAATGTTTTCCCGCGTTTCTTCTTGGTTTTCACTGGTTTCTTGGTTTTGACTAGTTTTTTCTTTTCTTTCTTTTTCCTTCGTTTTTCTCCGGTTTTGATTGTTTCTTTCTTATTTTTCATCGGTTTTCTCTGTTTCTTTGTCGGGTATTCACTGTTTTCCATTCTTTCCATTGGTTTCTCATTTTTTTAGTTTCTTTTTTTCCTTTTTGTATTCATTCGGTTTCTTAGTTTTTTCTTATTTTTTTTGTTGATTTTCATCGGTTTCTTTAGCAGTTTTTACTGTTTTCCATTTTATTTGCACTTATTTCTTTGGTTTTATTTTTCATTTTTTTCTTTGGTTTATTTTTTCGGTTTTCATTGTTTTTTCATTTTTTATACGTCAAGAATATTTTTAATACATGGTTAATATTTTTCAAATACAAGTTTAACATTTTTTTAGTACACGGTTAACATATTTTCTATACACATGTTTAACATATTTTAAATGCTTGATTAACATTTTTTAAATACAAGTTTAATATTTATAGAATACATGGTCAACATTTTTCTATACATAATTTAATCTTTTTCAAATACTTGATTAACATTTTTCAAATATAAGATTAACAATTTAATGTGCATGGTCAACAT
>NW_021233161.1:27192-31592 GCF_002162155.2 Triticum dicoccoides | reverse complement strand
ATATTTTCTATACACATGTTTAACATATTTTAAATGCTTGATTAACATTTTTTAAATACAAGTTTAATATTTATAGAATACATGGTCAACATTTTTCTATACATAATTTAATCTTTTTCAAATACTTGATTAACATTTTTCAAATATAAGATTAACAATTTAATGTACATGGTCAACATTTTTTCTAAACATAATTAACATTTTTCAAATGATCAATTAACATTTTTTCAAATAAAAGATTAATATTTTTTTAATACATAGTCAAAATATTTTCTATACACATTTAATATTTTTCAAATGCTTGATTTAACATTTTTTAATACATGGCCTTGTGTAGGTTGTACAACATCAGCAAAACACACAATTAATTCACAGCAGGACCAGGCACGGGCCAGTTACAGCAGGGTCCGCTACTTTCACACTTCATTTGGAAACGCTATATTTTCTCTTATTTTGACTCGAAGTATGGCCATATGCCACCATGGCTATCCTTTAGAATTCTTTGACTCGACAAGCACGAGCAAACTCCAGCCAATCATCGGTATGCCGATCAACTTTTTCGGAGTAAATACAAAAAACCACCTCAATTCAGATTAATATTCCAAAATAGTACCATGGTTATTTTGTTTTCCTAAAAAAATACCACTTTTGATTGCATTGTTTGGGTATGCGCGGTCTTTCTTCTGGGTGAAACACTTTTGGTCAATTATATAGGGATGGCCCACCGCCAGGTCCACTTGGCACCAAATATACGCGTTGACTATATCTCGCTTCACACGAGAGTTTCTTCTATCTCGCTGAAGCGTTTTCCCCTGCGATGTACCTGTTGGGCCAGCCCATTTTCGTCTTCTTTTTCTGCATAATGTTTCTCGTTCCACTTCGCTTGCTGAGCTTCCTTCGTTGGTTCGCAAGGTTTTTTCTTCTTTAGGTTTTTTCTTTGTTTCCTCACTATTTTCTTCTGTTTTCCTTTTTTTATTTTTTTTAAACTTTTTCTTCGTTTCTTCTTAGTTTCCACTGGTTTCTCGGTTTTTCTTGGGTTCTTTCTCGACTTTTACTGTTTTTTCCTTTTCTTTATTTTTCTTCTGTTTTGTTTCTTTCATTCTTGTTTTTCATCGATTTTTTTCTTTGTTTCCTTGTCGGGGTCTAATTTTTTCCATTCTTTACACTGGTTTCTTTGGGTTTTATTTTTCTTTTCTATTTTTTTGTTTTTGTATTCATTGGGCTTCTTTGTTTTCTTAGATTTTGTTGATTTTCAGCGGTTTGTTTTTTTACCCATTATCATTATCTTCCATGTTATTTACACTTGTTTCTTCGGTTTCCTTGTTCATTTTTCCTTTGTTTTCATTGGTTTTTGGATTTTTATTTATTTCTTTTTGTTTCATTCTATATTTTTCATATACATGAAGAATTTGTTTCTAATACATGTTAATAATTTTCAAAGATAAGTTTAAATTTTTTGAGTACACAGTTAACATGTTTACCATTTTTCAAATATAAGATTAACATTTTTAATACATGGCCCATTGTCCGCTTGCCCGCGATCGGCCACGTCAAAACGCGCTCAGAATTTGGTTCAGTGTTCTTTGCCAATGTCAATTCTTCGGTTCGGTGCAAAGTATCACATTGTTGTAAAGTTGTGGTTTTTCGTGAGTTGTGACACAAAAGTGGTGGTTCTGTGCATTTTGATTCTCCAGCCGCCACCATGTGTCATGCGCTGGACGCTTCCTCGGGATGTTATTTTTTATTTTTCTATACGTATTTTTGGGTTTTAGATGGTTTTCTCTGAGTATTTTTTTGCCTTTTTGTTTTTCTCTAGGTTTGGAGAGAGAAAATATTGATTTTTTTTGGGCGTGAAAAAAATTGTGCTTCCATGAGAATCACATATTTTCTTCTTGTGGAGGCACAAATTTGTTTTCGCGAGAAGCACAGCCGTATATCTTGGAAAGAAAAAAAACATATATTTTTGCTTTCACAAGAAGCACAAATTTGCTTCTCGTGAAAGCGCTGATTGAATCAGCAAGAAGCAGAACTGTACCTCTTGGAAAAAGAAACAAACATAATTTCTTTTAATTCCATACAAAGCATAGATTTGTTTCTCGTAAATGCATTAATTTGTTTTCGCAAGAAGCATTGTTGTGCCTCTTGAAAAAACATGTTTTTTTCTTCTACGAGAAGCACAAATTTGCTACTCGTGGAGACACAGATTTGCTTCCGTGAGAAGCATAACTGTGCCTATCAGAAATTAAAAAAAAACATGTTTTTTTTCATCCACGAGAAGCACGATTTGCTTTCGCGAGAAGCACATCCGTACCTTTTGTAAAAGAAGAAAAACATTTTTTTGCTTCCACGCGAAGCACACATTTACTTCCGTGAAAAAAGTGAAAAAGCTCATGTTTCCGGCTCTGGTTTTCATCTCTGTTTTTTCCGTAATTTTTTTTGTTGAAACATATTAAGATGCGATCTAGTTTCAAAGCTCTCGACGCAAGAATCCAGCGGTGAAAATGGTTTGGATTTGGACGCACGATTCAAGAAGTAAAACGTTTTCAATAGACAAACATAGGGAAAAAAAACTCCCAAGTTGTTGCAAAGGGTACCCCTTAGTTAGTGATTTCGCCGGAGTCAGCTTTTATGCAGGGCGCCCCAATATCTCTCTTATAGCGAGACGTTGGGAAGCCTCGCGTCGAGGCAGCGCCAGAGGGCCGGCCCATGCGCGCGGGAGGCCACGACCTCGTATATATATTTTTCTCATGTTTTATGATATCTTTTTTATTTTCGTTTATACTTCCAAATGTTCTGAAAATATATATTACAAATAGCACTTTACATGAAACATTTAGAAAACCTTAACAAAACATTTAAAAAATGTTAAATATGCATAGAGAAAATATTTTTCAAGTTTACAAAAATTATATTAAAAATATGGACTTTTATAAGTACCAAACGTTTGGATTTTAGCAATAGGCAAGAACGATCCTTATTTCACTCTAATTACATGCATACATGCATTAGAATGACTAGTTTTGCTTTCACGTGCACTTCTTCCTCTAATTACATGCATACATGCACTAGAAGATGAAAAGCTGATGTCATCTTAGATTCCTTTTTTAAAACTTCAAAATGTTTTCTAGTTCAAACCGCCGCTCAGATTGAAAAATCATTTTCACATAAAAGATTCGTCGCGAGGAGACCTTTGAAATTAGATCCCATATTGATATGTTCCGATGACTTTTTTTTAGTCAAAAGTTATCAGGCCCACACTAAGTAAGTTATCACGTCTTTGGTTCATAAGTTATCATCTTGTTTATATAGAAATTACCGGGGCATAAACAAGATCAACCAACCTTCTCCCCACATGCAAATGAACTAGAGGACGTGATAGCTGATGTCATCCTAAATTCCCCCATATTTCAAAACTTTAAAATGTTTTGTAACTCAAACCGTCAGTCCAATTGAAAAAATGTTTTCACATGAAAGATTTGTCGCAACGAGACCTTCAAAACTAGATCCCATATTGATATGTTTCAACAACTTTTTTTAGAGTCAAAAGTTACCAGGCCCACATTAAGTAAGTTATCACGTCAGTGATAACTAAGTTACATCTTGTTATATAGGAATTACCGAGCATAAAAATGATCCCGCAACCTTCTTTCCATGTGCAAATGAAGTAGAAGACACAGTAGCTGATGTAATCGTAGATTTTCCCCTATTTCAAAACTTCCAAATGTTAGCTCAAATCGCCGGTCCGATCGAAAAATCATTTTCACATAAAAAATCCGTCATGACAAGAGTTTCAAAACTAGATCACATGTTGATATGTTCGGACGACTTTTGTCAGATCAAAAGTTACCACTTCTAGGCCAAGTAAGTTATGACGTATGTGCTACATATGTTACCATGTTGTGCATAAACCTGGTTTCTCTAACCTTCTTATGAGCTCGGGTTAAAGTTACCGTGGTGTTTGCGCGTGAGTTATCATGTATACGATGGATATAATATCAAACTATTTACATGGAAGTTTTCGAGTGTATGTTTTTAAACAACCCCCTCGTCAAAGTAATCAGGACAGAGGCTCATAAGTTATCAGGTCTGCAATGTGTGAGTTATCAAGCTATTCACGTAAAGAGCTACCGGGGGGATATTTCATCAACCCCTCCCCCCTGCTAAAGTTATCAGCACCGAGGTACATAAGTTATCAGGTCTTTGATATGTGAGTTACCATGCTATTCACATAAAAGTTACCAGGGGATATTTCAACAACCACCCTGCCCCCCCCCCCTCGCCCGGTGCCAAAGTTACCAGGACCAGGGTACATAACTTATCAGGTATGCGATGTGTGAGTTACCATGCTATTAACATTAAAGTTACTGTGTGTGTATTTTATCACCTCCCTCACCAAAATT
>NW_021233161.1:25369-26878 GCF_002162155.2 Triticum dicoccoides | reverse complement strand
CAAATGCCAAAGTTATTAGGACCGAGGTACATAAGTTATCAGATCTGCGATGTGTGGGTTACCATGCTATTCGCATAAAAGTTACAAGGGGATATTTCATCAACCACCCATGCCTCCCCCCGGCGCCAAAGTTACCAGGATCGGGGTACTGTGTTATGTTCCAAAACAAATTTTCATCCCGGGTCAAAGTTACCGTAGTGTTTTTACGTAAGTTATTAAGGCCCGCGGTGCGTAAAATACCGTGATATTTAAATAGAACTTACCGAGGGCATGCTTTCAACAACTTGTTTTTCCTCGGGTCAAAGTTACCAACAAAAATGTTTGTATGTATGCCTAATTCCGCAACGTATAATCTCGTACGAAATGATGTACTCCCTTCGTCTGAAAATACTTGTCATCAAAATGGATAAAAGGAGATGTATCTAGACGTATTTTAGTTTTAGATACATCCATCTTTATCCATTTTGATGACAAGTATTTTCGGACGGAGGGAGTACTAGACAAGGCCAACAAGCAATAAAGAAACAACTTTTCTTTTGCTGTCATGGGGTTTAAAAAAGGTCATCTAGGCATTTTTCCAATTAAAAGACGTGAAAGTGGTATTAGGTGAGTTGGTCATCGGCATCTTACAAAAGCTAGCAGACCCAAGTTCGATTGCAGCAGCTGTGCGCAATTATTTTTTAGATCGCAAAAAAAATGGTTGACGAATATAGGGAGAAAAAATGGGAGTTTCTAAAGATATAGCAAAAAAAGGCAGTTACGGAATGCTCGTGCGAGAAAATCACGGGAGTTTCCCAAGATATAGCGAAAAAAGGGCAGTTACCGAATGATCGTGCGGCAAAACCGTCGTTCGGATCTATTCCCAAGATCCGAACGTTCGGACGTTACTTATCTCGTAAAAATATATACAATGTGTGTGAAAAAAGTTGATCATGTGTTAAAGAACTTGAAATCAAGCATTAAAAAAATGTATAAAAGTATATAAAAATATTAATCAAGCATTTGAAAAATCTTAAATGTGTATAAAAAATTGTTGACCATGTACTAAAAAAATGTTAATCTTGTATTGTATCCAAAAAATGTTGAACTTGTACTTGAAAACTGTTAATCACACATTTCAAATATATTAAATGTATATAGAAAAATGTTTATCATTATTCATTTTTTTAATCATGCATTTCAAAAAATGTTTATCATTATTCAATTTTTTAATCATGCATTTCAAAAAATGTTAGTCAAGCATGTAAAAAATATTAAGTATGCATATAAGTAATTTGACCATGTAATAACAAAATATTAATTTTGTATTTGAAAAATGTTAATCAAGCATTTGAATGCATGTACAATAGTGTAGTATATTGGGCCAAATTTTCGTCAATATACGTGCTTGCACGTACTAGGAGATAAAAAAAGATAAATACTTCATCCGCTCCTAAATATAAGTCATTGTAGAAATTCCACTAGGTGGACTATATACGGAACAAAATGAATAAATCTACACTTAAAATG
>NW_021233161.1:2893-25162 GCF_002162155.2 Triticum dicoccoides | reverse complement strand
CTCCGTATGTGATTCATAATGAAATCTCTATAAAGTCTTATACTACCTCCGTTTCAGTTTACAAGTCTTGCGCGTATACCTAGGTTATCAATTTTATCATCCTGATATAAACTATATAACATAAAAATTATACCTTTTGAAAGTAGAAACTTCAAAGTTTATATTGGTATATTTTTTATAATATATGACTTGTATTAGGTTGGTCAAATTGACGACCTAAAAATACGCACACGCCCTGTAAACTGAGAGAGAGGTAGTATTTAGGAACGGAGGGAATACATGCAAAAAATGAGCTTGTTTTTTTTTCATTTATTGGCCGAAATTTTGTACTTTTGGTGTAGCATATAATACAACATATTATTGAACGAAATATCGCAAGTACTCAGAGTACATGCATGCATATTCATATAAAAACATCAAAAGAAATTAAATCTTGTAAGCATCATTTTTTAGGGGTTCAAAGAAAAACGTGTTGCAATGTACCCATGCTTTTTATGACGATCCCAATGCGAGGAATCTGCTAGAGTTGCCCTAACCAATAATTGAGGACGCGCTTCATAACCCAACGCGCTTCACTCGTCAGTCGCCGGTCGCCACCCCAGTCGCTCGGCCGACTCCAGCAGCAGTCTCCTCCACCTCCAGCCACCGAGCTAGGGTTTCGACCCAAAGCGCACCTTCGCCGTTTCCGGCGCCGCCGCCGGAAATCGAGGCACGGCGACTCCAGCGACCTCCTCCAGCCGCTGCACGCCGTCCCCGACCTCCTCCTCCCACGGAATCGACCGCGTCTTCCGTCTGTCAGCCGAGCGCCTGCCCCGACCTGCAGCCGCCGGACTCGATTCTCGCCTAGGTAATGCCTCTAGATCCACTCCAGCGTATGCTTTCCCATGTGATTTCCATGCGCATTATACGTGATGATCCACTGAGGCCTTGTTTACTTAATCCCAACCCCAACCAGGCCGGAATCCCCTTCATTTCGCGGGGAAACCTGTGCATCTAGCTCTAGTCTGTAGTTCAGCCCCAAACCTGAAGCTTCCTTGTGGGGCTGTGGGGCTGGACTCATAAGAAGACACTCATGTCACACTCACGTGCTGATGCTGCTCGTTCGTGTTACGCTGGACTAGCTATTTTATTCTTTCCAAGTAGGCATGATATATGAGCTCTTGTGTTTGCTAGGACGAGTGGGATAACAATATTTTTAAAAGTCAGGAAAAAAAAGATGCCCGGCAATTATTCAGAAATTTACTGCATATATGGCATATACGCAGATAGATGATTATAGCTGCTGCGTGCTTCATACGAGCAAAGGTTGCAACCTGGCTTTGCATCTTTAGTTCAGTGCTTCAAATGCTCATCTTATCTCTCTATTCTTCCTCCATTTCTTGTTAACACCACATGTTGTTTCTGGTGCTTGCATGCAAAAGTATCCTTTATTTGTGGAGTAAATTTTACATGAGAAGATTTCTTTAAAGTTTTCCCCTCCCTTCATCAAATTAACCTTGATATATTGATATGGACTATGGAACTAATGTTTGCCTTGCGTATCTCTGGTTAAGCAGGTTGGATGTGGACCTCCGTGATTACTTGGTGAAGAGGAACTTGCAGAACACTGCAAAGGCATTCCAAATCCAAGCGGAAGGCAATTTATCGCCAGACTCTGTTGTTGAGTGCTACTCCGTGATGTATCCGGATCAAATTACGTAGTTGTCAGGAGGGCTCCATTTTAGTTTCCAAGCTCTATCTTTCTGCATTAGAGCCAAATATTTTGGCTCCTAGATCTATTATTTCCCAGCCAAGAGGACGCATATAGTCAGGTAGACAGTGCCATTTTTGTCGACTTTATTTGGTTACCGTGACAATGTGCAAAGCATAGTACTGTGTTCGTGAGTTCGTCTCATTTTATCTATATGCGAGTCTGATCCTTGTGTATTACTAATACTACATATCTCTGTATGAGAAATCTGGATCAGGTCACCTGATATGGTTTCAGTTTTCGCTTGTTTTTTTCTCTTCTAAAAATAGCTGAACTCTCCTTCAGATTTCCTGATCTGTTTGTATAAGCAGTCTATAAATCACAAGTGCCTCTGTTCATATAGGCCATTATATATTTTTTGTGGTATTCTTCAATCTACTGATGGTGTAGGACATGTGTTTTTCCCTGCATTCTTTATTTCAGGAACTTACCATTGGTACATTTTTCAGCGAATCACTGAACAACTTGAAGCTTCTAATGGTGGAACCATTGACAGTTGCTGCCGGGATAGGATGGGGCATGAAAGCTGCAGGGTGGGTTGCCTCGCCCATCATCTCTGAGCTTTTCAAGAAAGCTTCCCCCTACCTAGGCTTTGACGCATCGAAGAAGCTGAAGGAACTTGAGACAAAGATTTTACTGCTGGAGCAGGTGATGGAAATGGTGGATGAGAGTCGTCACAGGGTTCGTCTCCAGCAGCTGTTCGAGGATCTTAAGTCTGCTTTTTATGAAGCTGAAGAAATATTGGATGATGTTGAATATCACCGTCTTAAGAAGCAGATCAAAGATAATAAGATGAAGCCAGACAGCGACGTGTCTCTACGTAAGAGGGATTGGGTGAAGAAGAAGCTCCAATCTGCCGTGCCGAGCTTCCCCCTAAAAGATCAGGTCATTTCCTGCCTCTATGCGTTTTTATTTCTTTCCGGCCTATAAGTTTTTCTGCAAAAATATTACATGGAAAGATCTGAGAATTTCTAATAATACCATCGCAACCTCAATTTTCTGGTTTATTTGTGGCACACTGGCTTTACAACTTAGCAACCATAACCTTCCTTGAAAAAGCAACATAATGACTTGCTTAAGGACAAGCAAAATCTTCATATACACCACTAGTACTAATTGAACTCTGTTCATAGTATTCTTAATATCGTCAATTAAGTCCTAAAAGTTCTGTTCGTCTCCTCTAGAGACCAGATGTAACCTTGACTAGATTTAGTGCAAATCAAGCTAAAATTTGGATTTCCTTCAGTTTATTAGTGTGGGCTTCTGTTTTCTTATTCGTCGAATCCTCACTTGCTATTTTTTTTCAGAAGAGTGGTATGGCAAAAACTAAGTTGAAGCAGAGCCTAGACAAAATAGAAAAGGTCATAAATGATACATGCGGAATTTTGGAAAAGATGAACTTGCCAAGCATAATAAACGCTAACCGGAGCCATGCTGTTGCTGCTAGCTCACGAGGTGCAGTCACTACTGCGACGCCTCCATTAGTGGTAATTGGACGAGGTGAAGATTGTGATAAGATTGCTGCAATGCTTCATGAGACGGAACAAGATGGTCTTCCTGGCACCAATAGTACTCTGCGTTATTCTGTAATTGGCATTCATGGCATCGGTGGTTCTGCGAAGTCAACCCTTGCACAACTTGTTTGTGACCGTGAGAAAAAGGATAAGCAAGAGAAAAAGGATGGTCATTTTGACCTTGTTATGTGGGTTCATGTTACTCAGAGTTTTAGTGTGGATACCATTTTCAAGATGATGTTTAACGCAGCTAGAGGGACTCCGTGCCCTCATTTCGATAATCCTGACATCTTAGAAGTTAATTTGAAGAATGAACTGCAAGGAAAACGGTTCCTCTTGGTACTAGATGATGTTTGGTACAGTAATGGAGATGATGTGCAGTATGAGAAGCTGCAAAAGATACTTACACCACTGAACGCTGGAGAGGCAGGAAGCAAGATCCTCTTGACTAGTCGAACTGAAGATGCATTGATAGCTCTAGGTGCTGAAGAGCAGAGACGCATTCTCATTCCTGCCCTAGATGAAGATGTCTTCCTGAAGTTATTCATGCATTATGCACTTCCCAGTGTACCCATTGATGATGGTGTTCGAAGAACACTTGAAGACATCGGGAAAGAGATTGCAAAAAAGCTGAAGGGATCACCTCTAGCAGCCAGAACAGTGGGTGGACAACTGCGTACAAGAACAAATGTTGATTTCTGGTTAGGTGTTCGAGATGGGGACATTCTTAACGAGACGATGGGAGCTCTTTGGTGGAGCTACCGACATCTTGATGAGCAGGTCAGGCGATGCTTTGTTTACTGCAGTATTTTCCCTCGGAGTCGTTGCTTGAAACGAGATGAGTTGGTTAAACTGTGGGCTGCAGCAGGGTTTGCTAGAAGTGCTAATCAAGGGGAGGATACGGAAAATATTTGCCAGGAATACTTTGATCAACTAGTGTCAGCCTCATTTCTGCAAATTGGAGTAAGGGATCAAAATGACTACTATATAGTACATGACCTGCTGCGTGATTTAGCGGAGAAGGTGGCCGGAAGGGATCATCTCAGGATCGAAAACCATGCGAAGTTAATAAAGCATGACTTTTGTTATAAGAAATTAGAATGGATAATTGAAGGCTCTGCAGTAGATGTTCCTCCAGACGTTCAACATGTTTTTGTTCAGACCTATGATGCAGCATTGATTACTGAGAAGATATGTAAACTGAAAAGCTTACGCACTCTCATCATTGATAGTGTATGGGCTGCACCAGTTGAGAAGAAAGTTTTGGAGCATATGTTTGTGAGGCTAAAGAAGTTGCGGGTGCTTAGCATAGCTATCAGTGCAGATTACGGACAAAAGATGTTGTCAGTCCCAGCATCAGTTGGTCAGTTAAGGCATCTACGATATCTTGCTTTTCGGACTAAAGAGAGTCAATTGCTGTCTATGAGGCTTGTTTTACCAGGCACTTTGAGCAAGCTTTACCACATGCAGGTCCTACATTTTGGTGGTAATTTGCTGTTAACCTCTTCTGAAGATTGGTGTGACCTCATCAACTTGCGGCATGTAATCTATTCTAAAGATCTGAAAATTGGAAGCATTGACAGGCTGACATCACTGCAAACGTTGGGAAGGTTCATGGTAAGGAAGGAACAAGGGTACCAGTTAAAGCAACTGGGGAACCTAAACAAGCTTGGTGGCGAACTGTGCATTTGTGGCATCGAAAACATTGAAAGCAAGGCGGAAGCTCTTGAAGCCAATCTGGCTGATAAGGGCGGGCTCAGAAAACTGGTACTGCAGTGGGATGCTGTAGCGAGTGCAGAAGTTGAGACAGAGGTACTAGAGGGTCTTTGCCCACCCAAGTATCTCGATGAATTGACAATCGAAGGTTACATAGGTCTGAGGTGTCCAAGCTGGATGGATGGTGAGGACAACGGTGGCCCAAAGTACTTGAAAAATCTCAAGTTCAGTGGATGCAGCCAAGAACTGGGTCCAGAACTTCGTGGGTTCGTCAGTCACCTCCGTGTGCTCAGTATCCAGTTCTGCAGCTGGGTCTCCTTGCCAGATTGTATGGAGCACCTTCGGTCACTGCATGAGCTGAGTATCCGCTGCTGTAGTAATATTCGGTCGCTTCCAACACTGCCGCAGTCACTTCAGGACTTTCGAGTCCATGCATGCAATGATGTGTTGATGGGTTCGTGCAAAATAATTGGAGATCCAAATTGGGACAAGGTTCAGCACACTCCGCGCGCACGTATTGAAGGTAAATCAAGTCGTTCTCACAATTACATCGTTTTGTTTGCAAAACATCGCTATGTGCTTCTAATCTGTTTGCTAAACTCTCAAACACCAGGCTACGTGCTAACAATGGGAGTTGTTAGAGAACCCGAAGAAGCACAAGCTGAAGTGGTTAGCGACTGAAATGGTGATGCAGACTGCAGTCACTGCGTCATAAACACTGGTTTTTATCTGTTCCCATCGAATTCATGTTTTATCAAACGCACCGTAATAAGTAGTTCTGTCTGTGAAACCACGAACACTGAAACTGTGTGTTTCCGGTGGTTTGTAATGCCGAAGAATGCTGAACACCCAATCTATTTGTTTCCGATGGCTTGCAATGCGCTGTTGCAAATGTTAGCACTTGTTGGATAAATGCAGTGTCGCATTATTTCTTCCTGTCATGCATTGACCCAAAAATATTGCTCTAATCCCGCAGATACAAAAAAGGAGCGCACCCTAGCCGCCGCCCAGGCCACACCCCGCCGCCCTTCCTCCCCTCGCCGCCGCCGGCAGGCGTCGACGGGCAAAGCCCGCGCGGCGCGGCGGCGGCAGGGCCTTCTCCTCCTCCCGTTTGGGGTTGGACGGCGCGGGCCGGCTGCCTCGGTGGGTGCTCTGGGCGTGCTTGTGCACGGAGGTGTGGAGCTAGCTGGGGCGGGCGCGGTGGCCTCCTGTCGCGCGGATCTGGCGGCTTGGCTCTGGTTCGCCGGCGAGGTGCGCCGCGGGCGCGGGCGGGGCCGCGCTGAGGCCGGCCGTCGTCGATCTGGCGCCCGGGCGCCCAGATCTGGCGATGGAGGTGCTCCGGCAAGCTGCGGTGGCGGCGCTCCGGCGGGCTGCGGCTGTAGGGCGCTCTGGGTGCCTGGGGTTCCTTCCCTCGGCCCGGGGAGCTGCGGTGGTGGCGGTGAGGCGCAGTTTTCTGGACGACGGTGCCGCGTCGGTGGAGGTTCTGGTGATGGTGAGCTGCAACAGAGCAGCAGCTTGGGCTGGAGGTGGCTGGGGGTGCGCGGATCTGACATGGCGCTCTGCTGCGGCGTGTTGAGGGCTGGTGGTTGGCAACGATGTCCTCGGCACAACTTGCTATGTTCCTATGCCGTTCGCTTCCTGTGAGGCCCGGCGGTGGAGTAGATCCTCCAGGCGAAAGTCTTGCACCTTCTTCGGTGCCGGTGCTGGCGATGTTCTTGAGCATTGCATTCCTTCCTGAAGGCACATCGCGGAGCTACGTCCATCTGCTGTTGCAACTGTCTGGTGTTTCCGGATGAAAACCCAAGCTCCATTGGAGCGGGCGGCGACGGCAATTACGTCGTTACCTTCTTGGAGGCACCGCCTTGGAAGCAATGACCTTTGTGGAGTGGTGGTCTCATGGCAGTGGTGCAGAGTTGCGTCGTTGTCGGGGTGATGGAGGCCGGGGCGGCGGCTCCGGACGATGGATTTACGCCGAGGCGGCGACCTCGGATAGCGATGCAACGGTGGCTCTATGGGGCAGAGTCGCAGTTGTGTATTGTTTCGGTGGCGACTTGGTGCTACGTGGGTAGCGAGGTCGTCGGCCTGGTCGATGCGACCCAGAGAGGGCGGTCTGACTTTACGTCGGGGCGGCGGCCTCGGATGTGGTGCGGCGTTCGTGGTCTGCGTGCAGTTGTCCTGTGCAGCATGGGCTGCGGGTAGCTGTATTGTGCGGCGTTGCTGCTCGAGGGCGAGTGGAGGCATGTCGGTGCGGCGGCCCCGGATGTGGTGCGACGCTCGTGGTCTGCGTGCGGTTGTCCTGTGCAGTGTGGGCTGCGGGTTGCTGTATCGTGCGGCGTTGCTGCTCGAGGGTGAGCGGTGGCATGTCGGGGCGGCGGCCCCGGAAGGCGGTGTCGGTTGAGTACGCAGGGCGCGACGGAGCAGTGGATGTCGAGGCGGCGGCCTCGGGAGAGTTGCAGCTTCGAGGGCATGGACCTCGTGTCGTGTGGGCGACGTGGTTGTCATCGATGTTGTTTGTGGGTGGGCTTTGCCCTGTGTGTGTTAGTCTTTGGGATGGGCTTGGCTCTTGTTGTTTCGGTTTTCGCCCAGTTTTCCGTAATTAACTGGGCAATTCTCTTCTGCTTAATTAATAAATGAGGCAATCTTTGCCTCCGTTTCGAAAAAAAAATTTGCTCTCTGGGCCGTGTTGTTGATTGCAATGGAGGACGCTAGTGCTACAGTATATCTGCGTATATGTGAGCACATAGAAACAGGGAGGGCAACTTTGGTGAAATGGGCAATGTACTGATCAAATCTGCAATTGGAAAGAGCTGAAACACGGAAGTGAGCCTCGTTGATGTTTTGGATACCTTTGCTCATCCTGGCTGATCCTCAACTCTTGCTTATTTGAATCCATTGCAAATGATCTATCGATTCCTCTCCCCTCGACAGACCCTACCTCCACCGTCCAGCTCTCTCTCTGGTTGGCCATGGCTCACCGCCGTCAACCACCACGCCCACATTCCCACTCCCATCGGAGTACCATGAGCCTCCACACGTCAAGTCCGGCCAAGTTGTGCTGCGATTGTTCCTCGCCTGCGGGAACGCCATGGGGCTGGAATTTGAAGATGAATGCTGCAGGAGCATTTGCACCTTGCCTTTCCGCTCTTCATCACCTTCGACTCCACCATCGTTGCCGCCCTCCTTCAAGCTGCCATTGTTTTTTTTTTTTGAGAAACCCAAGCTGCCATTGGTGGTTGCGAGATAGATTTCTTCAGGGCCAGACCGGCAAAATCTAAGGCCCCGTGCCAAACTCTAAAAGAGGTCCTACCTGCGGATACTTGTGATATTTTAAAATATATTTATTCATAGCTCCTCTCTCGGATTGAATTAAATTAGGGAAAAGTGTATTTTTCATCCCTCAATTTTTGGTGAAGTCTAGATTTAGTCCCTCAAGTTTAAAACTGGACAACTTGCACCGCCAACACTTGAAACCGGACAAGTTTAGTCCCTTGTCTCGGTTGACCCAGTATCGCTGCTGACTCAGTGCGGTTTTGATCAATCTTTGTCTATGTGGTGGTATTTCTCTCTCCTACCTTCCTCCTCACATTGGCTTACTGAGACAGTTCATCAAACACTAGCACGTACTGTGTGTGTCGGCAGGGCCATCTCCAGAAATTCAGGGCCCCGGGGTGAAAATCAAAATAGGGCCTAAAATTTCAAAAAAGAAGAATCATATTGCCAACGATCAGGAACAAACTTAATTCCATACTACTCCTAACCTAGCTAGGTTTACCCGCAAAAAATACCTAGCTTTGTTGACAAATAATTTCATGACGAAGATTCATGAACAAACTCAATTTCGTCCTAATTGGGCCCCTAGCAACCTAACTTAGCGCTAGCCTGGACCCTGGAGTATCAACATCGCCCCATGGACAAATAATATTGACCTACTCGGCTACTCCTAGCTTAGCATCTGCGAGATCAAGCTCAATCAAGTATTCCCTCCATCCGGAAATACTTGTCATCAAAATGAATAAAAAGGGATGTATCTAGACATATTTCAGTTTTAGATACATCTCCTTTTAGCTATTTTGATGACAAGTATTTTCGGACGGAGGGAGTAATACTAGTAATCAAAGAGAGGGATGGGCTTAAGCAGACGAGACATCTATACCTAGTAGACTAGTGGTGGAGGACTAGGGGCACCCATGGAGTGGTCGCCGATGATCCGCGATCACCGATCGACGAAAGGCAGACGACGGCGTCCTGGGCGATTGGCGGAAGCGAACCGATGGGTGTGTTGTGTTTAGGGTTAGCAATCGACGACGGAAACATGCCCGATCGATAGACGTACGAGGAGAACTCGTGGGCTGGCTTTGCCGCTGAGTGGGCTCCTTGTACGCTTTCTTAGGTCTTTGTTTGGTTAGCCGCTGGTGGATTAAATCATCTAAACCTAGAGTACCTAGTAATTTGGGGGCCCTGTGCAGTCGCCCATCTTGGCCTCCTCCATCGACGGGGCCGTGTGCCGGGCCGTGCTGGCTGCTCCCGCACATGCGCCAGGAATACCCTATTTGCCGCTCGCTGCGGCAAGTTGTCGGGCGGACGCACAGGGAGATCGATGGAGGGTTCGCGTGTGGGCCGGCCCGTAAAATGTTTCGACAATTCAGGTTTTAGGAACCTTCTCCTTTGTTCCCAGCCGATTTTTTCCGGTTTTGGGAAAAGCTTCCTAACACTTTTTTTCTGTTTCTTTTTTGTTTTCCGTTTCCCTTTTTCCTGTTTATTTTTTCTTCTCTATCTTTTCCTTTTCTACTTTTTCAAGTCTTCTTTTTCACCTTTTTTTCTTTCTGTTTCTTTTCTTTATTTTTCCTTGTCTTCACTTTTTCATTTTTCATAATTTTAAAAATGTTCAAAATATTCAAATTTTGCTTGCATGTAAAAGATATTCGTTCTTTACAAAAATGTTCGAAGTTTAAAAAAAAGTTCGCTTATTGAAATATTTTCAAATTTTAAAAAATATGTTCCGGTTTTAAAAATATTGTTCAGGTATTGAAAAAATGTTCGAATTTCTGAACTTGTTTGAGATTTTTAAAAAGGTTCTAAATTTTCAAATTTGTTCTTCAATTTTAAAAAATGTTCGTGCTATCTAAATTCCTTTCTTTCAAAAATTTATTCGAGTTCTCAAATTTTGTTCACAAATTCAAAATATTCATAGATCTAAAATTTTGTTCACAAAATTTAAAAAATGTTCATCTTTTCAAATTTTGTTTAGGAGTTTGAAAAAATGTTCCTCTTTCAAAATTCATTCGCAAATTTAAGAAAAATGTTCGTGTTTTCCAATTTTGTTCAGTGGTTTCAAAAATTGTTTCAATTTAAAAGAAATTCGCAATTTTGAACAATGTGTATTTTTCTAATTCTTTTGGGAGTTTAAAAAATGTTCGAATTTTTAAAAAAATGCTAAAAAATTTGAAAAATCTTCATCTTCTTTTCTTGTTTTTCTGCTTATTTTCTCCTGTTCCTTTTTTTCCTTTTTAGTATATTTCACAGTTCTAAAAAATGTTCCTGATTTGATAAAACTGCTCATATTTCTCAAAAGATGTTCGAAAATTAAAAAAATCATTTTCTAATTTTTGTTCTGAGTTTGAAAAGATGTTCTTGTTTCAAAAATTGTTGACGGATTCCAAAACTATTCGCATTTCCAAATTATTGTTCAGAGTTTAAAAAAATGTCACTTTTAACACAAATTTGTTCACATATTCAATAATGTTCGTGATTTTCAAAAAAGCGTTCAGTTTATCAAAAATTTGTTCTGATATTCAATAAATGTTCGAGCTTTTTTTCTTCTTCTCAAAGTTGAAAGGTGTTCACTTAAAAAAACATATTTCCAAATAATGTTCGCGTTTAGAATTTGACAAAATGCTCGGATCTGTATTACCTTTAGTTTCGCGCGCCATTGCAAACCAAGAAGCTCATATATCCCGTCAGCTAGGCTCTTGCATGAGCAACAACAGGTCCCTGGTTCGATCCCTCCCTCGAGCACACCTTTTGAGGATTTTTCATTGTGTTACGCTAATGGGCCGGCCCAGCTGGAGTCGCGTCAGTGCGTCCGCTCGGCAATTCGCCGCAACGAGCGGCGCATAGGAACTCCGGCGTGCTGCTTCCCTTGGGCCAAAAGGAAGCCGCAACTCAGGATGGTGCAAGTCAGCATGCCGCGGTGCTGCCTCGTCCCGTTAGTTTTTGTCCCTAGTGCTTAAGGACGCTGTACGGGAGCGTATATTGTGTACGTGTATATGGTGTACATGGGCGACGCTGCCTCGTCCCTTTTTTGGCTGTGTACATGCTGTACGTGTGCTCCGTAGTCGCTGTACGGGAGCGCCGCCATCCCGTCCAGCATGCTCATGGTGCTGACTGCTGAGGCTGAGCACCGGATGGAGACACCCGACGCGCTCTTCAGCTTCTCTTCGGCCCTCGCGCGCCAGCCCTAGAATGGGCTTCCTAGCCCGCGCACCCCAGATGACGTGCTCCCCGGCAGTGGAGAAGAGTAGGTCGAGGGCGAGCGTACATGAGGTGGAGCCACTGCCCGCTTGGCTTGCCTTCATCTTCCGCGGCCACCATGGTGACGCTGCCTGCTTGCCTTCATCCTCGTAGATCATGAAGCGGGAGTGGTCGTGGGTCGTGGTGTCCGGCGAGGTAGAGCGGGCTGCGATGTCTGACGAGGTGCAGCAAAGCTCGTGGTGGCCGACTAGGTAGAGCAGAGGTATCGTGGCTGGCTAGAGGGACTTGCGATGGTTCGGCCGTGGACGGCACACGCAGTGCATGCAAGGTGTTCAATGAAATGCCTCAATGAGCCATTGTGAGAAGGAACAAGGTAGGAGAGAGAAATTCTGCCACGTGGATGAAGACCGGTCAAAACCACACTGAGTCAGTAGCGATACCGGGTCAACCGAGACAAGGGACTAAACTTGTCCGGTTTCAAGAGTTAGGGATGCAAGTTGTCTGGTTTTGAACTTGAGGGACTAAGTCTAGACTTTGCCAAAAATTGAGGGACGAAAAGTATACTTTTCTCATTAAATTATCTATTTGTGAACATTTTTCAAATTCAATTTTTTTGCAATTTCACGAACAATTTCTAAAATCCAAGATTTTTGTAAATCCGATTTTTTTTTCAAAATTCCTGATTTTTTTTGAAAACCAAGAATAATTTAAAAATCTACCAACATTTTTTCTCAAATTCGTAAATTTTTTGTATTTGTGAACATTTTTTGCAAATGCATGACCATTTTATCAAATCGTTAACACGTTTCCAAACTCAGGAACACTTTTCAAATTTGTGATTTTTTAAATCCATGGACATTTTTTATTCTTCAAATTGTTGAACATTTTTTAAAATTATAGAACATTTTTTTAATTTCGGAACATCTTTTTGAATCGCAAATATTTTCTATTTTTTTTAAAAAAAATCAAATTCGTGAACATTTTTTGAATCCCTTGATCGGCATACTGATGCTTGGTTGTCGCAAGTTTGCTCGCACCTGTCCGAGTCATTCAAGAAACCGTGTTGATACTTGACAACTTTTCCAAAGCGAGGAATAAGACGTACTACTACTATAGGTAGGTTCATTGACCAGCCAACCAATTTGACCCTCGTGTCCATCCTCTTGCTCTTCGACTAGTCTACAACTCTACATACACACACTTCTCCTTCTACCCATCAAACAAACAACCCAACACCAACAAGGGAAAAACACACAGAGCTAGCTAGCTACGTGCAAAGTTTGATGGCCGGAGGAGACAACCTGAAGCTGGTCGGCATGTGACCTGCGAGTGCGGCTCGCTCTCCGCCTCAAGGGCCTGAGCTACGAGTTCGTGGAGATGGAGGGGGATCAAGGCCTCAAGAACAACAAGGGCGAGCAGCTGCTCCTTAACAGTAAGCTGCCGGTGCTGATCCACGGCGGCAAGCCTGTCCGTGGTTCGTCCTTGAGCATGATACAGTACATCGACGAGGCCTTCGCTGGCGTTGGCCCCTCCCTCCTCCCCGACGACCCCTCTGAGCGTGCAATGGCTCGCTACTGGGCTGACTTTATCGATGACACGGTATTGCGCTATTTTTTAGATGATTGAACTTTTTTTACTAGTTTCATCATCAACCACACAGGAGTTCAAAACATTCTACACGCATGATCGATCAACTTTAATTAGATTTGTCGGCTTTGTATGCTTTGATTTTTTTAATTGTATCTCTATATATACTACCACGGCGGATTCTCAAAAAAGAAATATACTACCACAGCGGTGTTATTATAGCTTATATCGTGTGTATGTGCAGCTCGTGAAGGCGATGCACAAGGCAGCATGGGGCGAAACAGACGGGGAGAAGGCAGAGGGGAAGAACCAGGTGGCCTCCGCTGTGGAGACCCTAGAGGGCGCTCTGAGAGAGTGCTCCAAGCCCTTCTTTGGAGGCAACATTGTCGGGTATGTGGATGTTGTGCTCGGTGGCCTTCTTGCATGGGTGCGCGCGACCAACGCAATGCAAAGTGTTAAGACCTTCAACGACCCTGCCATCACACCGCTCCTCGCCATGTGGGCAGACCGTTTTGATGCACTGAAAGCAGTCCAAGTGGTCATGCCAGACGTGGGAATGCTGGTCGATTTTGCCATGCCCATGATGTCGGCTCGCCGCTCTGGTGTCTGTCGATGGGGCCTCGTCGTTTACCTATATGTTTTTGCGGTTCTTCTGCAAATGGTGGCGTCCTATCTCATTTGGTTGGGTCGAGCCGAGGGTAAAGGAGATCCCCAGGACGGAAACCCTTGTTCTCGCCTCCACTGGTTGGCTCCAGGAGCATTACCGTATTGGGGTTGCTATGCCCTTGAAGGCATGGACTTCGTGACCGGATCTATGCCCACGCTGTTTCTTCTCTATGTTTTCGTGAAAGGTTTCAAGAGTAGTATGGTCAGGGTGCTGGTGACGGGAGTCCCTGTGTTAGTCATCACATGGTATTTTCTTGCCCTCTACAAGCCGTATGGCCCTGACACCTTAAACATTACTACAACATTGATGAGCGCGTTGCCGCGCCCATCCATATTTACCGAATAACTTCAAATTAAGAGGAGTATGGCGACACATAACAGGATTGCCGCGCCCTGTGTTAGTCATTTATTTTGAATAGAGTTTCATTGTGTGCATCGTCAATACAGAGATGAGGAGCATTGTAAAGAAACATGAGAGCTTATTATAAATTTATAATAGAAGGATTGATTCTTTCTTTTAATTTTCAGAAGGTTCAATTGTCCAGAAAGATGAAAGCATCGAGATCTGATGGTGTCTTTAGGTAATAACGGTCATGAGGTGGCATCTTCAGTCGGTGAGTTGTTGAACTCAGAGACCGAAAATGCCTTGCTTATGTTACCAAAAAAAAAACAGCCTCTGAGACCCCCGTCAAGAATGATGATCTGGATGTGCTCCTAATACCATATATTCATCACATGTGTGAAGACGTTTGCCAGAAAAATCATACAAGTGTTCTTGGCATTCCTGAAATGATACTCAACCCTTTCTTCCTACATCTAATTCTACGTCACCTCATCAAAATTGCCTAGTTGGCATGCCCGATACTACTAATTATGATACTCCCATTACAGGTAACCTTATTTGATCCATAGCCCGGCTAAATCAATAACGTCTATTGTTTATTTCTCATCTACTAATTTTCGCGTGTCTTTCATCACTGTATCAACATCCAAGACAAAACATGGGTCAGAACCAACTTTTTCATCTAAAAACACTAATATTTCATTTTCATCTAAAAACACTAATATTTCATTTTCAACTTTGACCAATGATGGACCACATTCAGTTGACGCATACAAGTCCCTTGAGGTTTTCGTGGAGTACATGCATGCTACTGTCTTTTTATAGCCATGTGCGTCGACCGATTCAAAGATTACAGATTGATCCTCCTTTTATTTAAATACACAATTTTTTAAAAAAACATTTGAACTAATTTTAATAAAATATTTTTAAAAGTTCACATACATAATATTGTTTCTATATCTGTATTGGCCTGGGCCATTGCCGGCTTATATATGTTATAGGTCAATATGTCGTTGTTGCACAGAGTGTGGAAGGAGGAGAGCTCCTATACGGCGCTTATAGCGCCTGCTGAGCAGAGCTCCTATACGGCGCTTATAGCACCCACAAGGAAGCTGGTGCTCACGGGCAAGTTAGATGGGCCGTGGCCCATGAGGCCACCTGACCTCTGATTTTTTTATTGCTGACCGTTCTTAATTGACCTCTGATCATTGCCGCTGGCCTTTGAACGTTGACCATTGAGGTGGACGGAGCCGATCAGGATGAACCACGACGGCCAGGTCGCCCTGATGGTTGCCGGAGACGGCCACGGGGTGCAGATGTCGGTGTCATTTGCTGCAGCCGGCGCAAATGAACTTGTTCAAGTCTCACTTCCTCAACCTACTCGGTTAATCTTATGAACCAGCAAGTGCGCGGCTAAGATTAATGTTGTCATGTTTTTTTTTTTTGAGAATAGTCTTCTTTCTTTCTTTTTTTGTTTGCCATCTTAAGTACGTATCAGAAATGCAAAAAAATGTGACGTCAAATTTGTAGGCAGGTTAAATCAAAAGTTTTTCTATGGCATTTTGTATTGTCGTGAGAATGACAAATTTAGTCTGTAAGCATGGTAAATAGAAAATGACCTGAGGTAGACTTGCCATGCTCGCCAACTAAATTTGTTGTCCTTGACGGACATAATTTACCATGAAAAAACGTTCGGTTTGCCATGCCTAAAATCTAATATTGGCTAGATACACAGGTCTATATGTATTTGAGTTCTCAAATAAAATATTATGTATTCTGAAGCGTGGCATGTCAACTAAAAAAAATTCCCTACACGCTGCCTCAACTTTCCTACAAGCATGTCGGATTGAGGTATCTCCGATCTATCCCTATCTCAACGTCATCTGATCCGGCGCCGGCACCATGGAAGAGCATGTAAGAGTTTGTTGTCCTGGATCTATTAGTTCCCTTCAGATCCTGGCTCTTGGTGTGTCCTTCAAGGATAAGGAGAGCAATTGGTTGGCTATATTGGTGTGGCGATTTCGACATCTTCTTGCTTGTTGCTCTCTGGCATGGCATGGTTTCTCTAACCCTCTGAACTGGTGGTGATAAATTGCAAGTCTGTTCTGCGTGGGGTGACACTCTAGTCGATGTTGATTCCGTGATTTATAAATCTCGTCTCAAAGGGCAAGTGGCTACTGCAATATTAAAAGACTGGTATGGCAAAAAATTGACGGGGAGCTTACATGTAGTATTTCGGTTCTCAATAAAATATTGTGTATTCTCAAGGGTGGCATGTCAACTAAAAAAAATTCCTCCACGCTGCCACATCATTCCTACACGCCGCCACATCGGTTCACCAGCTCTTCCTGTCTGGCGGCCTCGGCGATGGCAAGAGGACTGGGTCCGTCTCATTTGTCTTTTTCTTAGGTTATTGTTTCCTCGCCGACATTAGCGAGGTGGTGGCGGCGATTGCGTGTTGGAATGAGGTATCTTTGATCTCTCCCTACCTTGACGTCATCCGATCCGATGCCGACTAAGAGCCTGTGAGAGTTTGTTGTCCTAGACCTATTGGTTCCCTTCAGATCTTGGTTGTTGGTGTGGCGACTTTGACATCTTCTTTCGTGTTGTTCTCTGGCATGGTACAGTTTCTCCAACCCTCTAAACGGGTGGTGATAGATTGCAAGCCTGCTCTATGCGGGATAATGTTCCAACCAATGGTGATTTAATGATTTATAGATCTTGCCTCAAGGGGTAAGTGGCTAATGCAGTATTAAAAGACTAGTGTGGGAAGAGTGTTTGCGGGCTCCCCTTTCCTTTGTGAAAGTGATAAGTATCAAACGTTCGGTACGAGCACATGGCAACCCAAACGTTTTTTATGCCAATTTTAGTTGACGAGAGGATGGCAAGTTAGGGAAAAGCATGACAATTTTTCGCCCGGAAATAAACTAAAGCATGAAAATTGTCGTGCTTGGCAATTAAAGTTGTTATCCTTGCGTCACTAAACTTGCCGTCGAAAACGTTCGGAGTCACCATGTGCTTGTTTCGAATGTTCGATACTTATCAGATTCCTTCCTTTATTGTTGTTTTTGTGCAATTTTCAATCTTCGGCAGGCCGTTTACAATTAGAGGAGGAAGAAGACTAGTATTATTTTCAATGTAATTTTATTTTTTTACTTGTCGTTCGGTGTCCAATTGTCTATCTGTTGTACTGGCTTTTATTTTTCTTGATATTAATCAGATCTATGATGTCTTCTACGTCTCTTTATTCAAAAATAAGAAGGGAATAAGACTAAACTTGATTCAAACTGTGTTGGCGTTTAAATGTAATGTCTGAAGAAGAAATCCGGGTACACATTATATCATAAATTTACATCCCTTGAAATTTTTAAATTATCATGAAGATCTACACCAACTATAGTTTCTTTTGCGGGATACACCAATTATAGTTTTATTTACAAGTAGTTTCTCCATTATTATTATTGTCCTATATATAACTAAGAGAGCCATCCCTATTACTTTAGTTATCTTAATATGCAACCTATCCACATCAACATGTCTGCCGCATCAGCAAATTAAAAAATTTACAACTATATTTTCATTTTCTTTACCCGACCTACACGCTTGGTGTGTTCATCTCCTCCGTTAGTTAACATCTCTTCCTCTCCTCTGTCCTCTCACGCAAACAAATCCAGATGCATTGATGGATTTTTTTTCTGCCCCCAAGCAATGTGTCTTCCTCCTGTGATTCCCTTCATCTCCCACAAATCAATAAAATCTCAGTCGAATAGCAACTATAGCACCGTACCAGAAAGAAACACCAAGCGTTCGGTAGGGGCGACGGGCGAATGACATCACAATGGAAGAAGGTCATGCTTTGGGTGCACCATTCTTCTCTTCATGCCTCTATCTATCTCACAGTTCTTCTTCTCTCCCCACCTCTATCTACCTTTCTCCATACCGTGCCAAGGTTCCAAATTTCGATAGCAAGAAAATTTCAATGATCCTCGAAACTTACAAAATTTCCGAAACTTCATCAATTTTGAAATTGGTTTCGGACCATTCAACGATTTTTTTTACTAAACTTAGATAAATTTAAATTTAAGCATCAGAATATATCTATTTTGTAGCATGCCTCTGTACAAGCAAACTCATGTATCGCAGTGGTGCCGTCCTAACGTGCATTTTCACATACCCAAGTTGGACACGTCATTTTTTATGATTTTTCAAATAGTAGACAAAAATTTAAGCATCAGAATATATCTATTTTGTAGCATGCCTGTGTACAAGCAAACTCATGTATCGCAGTGGTGCCGTCCTAACGTGCGTTTTCACATACCCAAGTTGGACACGTCATTTTTTATGATTTTTCAAATAGTAGACAAAAATTTAAATAAAACTAAGAAAGAGCAAGCGGGTTCGAACTTCAAGACCTACGGGAGGAGAACAGAACAACTTGCCACTGCGTTATGCAGAGTTTGATGGGTATAAAACGGATTCTACCACTCTATATATGATTTTTTTAAGGATGAAGTATTTCAAACGAAATGCAAATATTTTGGTCACCCTTTTGTTAGAATAAATCCGAGGCATACCGTTGATCATCCGAGGACCCAGCAATCACACGAGCACAACACCGAAATTTGTTAACGAGGTTCACCGATATGGCTACATCCCCGGGGCCTGACTATGGGCGCTCCTCCCCATGACATCGCTACAATACCGCACCCGGTCGCCCTAGACACCGGCACATGCCGCCGGCTTCCCCTGCGTTCCGGTGCTATTATGTTGGCATAGGTTACATCGTGTGTCTAGCCCCACTATATATGAGAGGCCTAGGATACAAGTGTCCTATTAGGACACAACTTCATATACTATCTAAACACAATACAACTACAAGTCCAACTGTAACCTACCTTGTACACTATATTCGACACAACTCCAACAAACTCCACCTTGGCGAATATACTTCACCACCTTGGATTTGTCCATGCGTCAAACTTCCATGTACATTGAACTTGAGTTTATCCCATGAGCACCGCTGCTACTCCAAAGACTCCATATGACTCCACCTGCAACTTGTAGTCCCTTCTTTTCTTGACCACAGCCAATGCTCGAGCAAAATTAAGTTCCTCTTTACTCTAGTCTGTGCTCCCAACTTTCAGAGTATCCGTCAACATCATCACACACCGATCACTGACCTGCGTGAAAGTGAACAACTCACATATTGGGTGTCACACATAAGAGTTACCTGAACTCAACATCACCGCTCCTTTCTTGACCGCCTGTCTGAAATTTGAAGGAATTTCACCATTGCTTGTAGTCATCCCGAGTCAAATTCGCAGTTGTCTCACCACATGTATGACCACCAGAGCCCTGGCCTGTCTCCATGTCCCGTGCGCGTCGCACGCCTCGCCGCTATTACCGCGTCGAGCCTCCGCTGTCCCGGTCGAGTCTCAAGGGCTGCGAAACCACACCACTCAACCCCACTGTAGAGTACCATCGATCATCACCGACCGATGACGAGTTTCATGCTTCCATCAGACCACTGGGCTCCAGTCCGAACTGCGTGCCACTCGCTTTTCCCCCCTTGCTGAATAGGCTTCGATTCCCTGGATCCTTACATCGTAGCCCCTCAATCCAGCTCCACCTTCAACATGACTCCATGGTAGATGATCAGTCCACCCTGCGCCCTGTCGATTCCAAGCTCTGTGTGCACCGTCTTGAATCAACCCCGCGCCATAGTCTTGTTGAAGCCACACAAGCGCTCGGGCCTGCGCCACGTGTTTCCACGTCCAGAAGTCGGTCACCATCAGCATCACGCTCTTATGTCATCCTCGCTGATCCCACCACCGTCTTCTGTACCAACCGACCCACCTCGATCCGTCAGACTATCTAGTTCAACCCAGCCTCCCAAATCACCTTCCGCGGATTCTCATCCATCACAAAATATTTCCATCTTAACTGGCCTGGCTTCCCGCAACGCCTTCAAGCATCCCTGTCGTGCCAACAAAGCTTTCACCCTTGTCTATCATAATCCAAAGCTTTCAGTTCTATCAAACTTCTCCACCTCAAACCTGGTATCCATTGACGCCATGGTTCTTCATATGACTGACCCTGTGAAAAAGTAACCAAGCTTCAAGAGAATGTCCCGCAATTCGCGTGCACTTAGCAAAGCCCCAAGTCTCCAATACACTTCTCGTGTGCAAGCAGCAAAACCAGATCAATTGATTGAATCCTGCTACTCACAAAAAAGTCTTGTACTACTTGATGCTCTCGCTAACTCCAGCCCTGGAATTGCCTTTGATGTTCTACTTGTCACCGGGCACAACCCAATGCACCGTTGTTGCTGCCAATAGCCCCTCGTCTCCCCGATGGATGCATACCACGATGGAGTTTTCTCTGCTTGAATAGATTTGCTTGTCTTCAAACAAATCTCCGGTCTCTGCTTTTTCCTGCTGTACGACGACCGGCCGACTCGCCGCTTTGGTCCGTGACTCGCCGCATGCATCATCTCAGCTTCCGCCAGCTGGGTTGCTGCCCACGCACGGGCCGTTGGGGCTCCGCAGCCAACGCCTGATCGACCAGCTGCCCTGCCTGCCCGTGCGCAACGCGTCACCGCTGCTTCCTGTACGCTCGCCCGATCGACCTACGCGAGATCTTTCGCCGCACGCCTAGCCTGCTTGCAAGTCCGATCCAATCTCCGCGAGTTGCCGTGATTGCCTATTGCCTTGACGTCTTCCGATCAAATCACAACCGTGCTCATCATGATATCCATCGAAACATCAAATCTTCCTCTAAATCAACAGATGCACTGCCTCATCAAACCTTGCTCATGATACCACTTGTTAGAATAAATCCAAGGCATACCGTTGATCATCCGAGGACCCAACAATCACACGAGCATGCCACCGAGATTTGTTAACGAGCTTCACCGATATGGCTACATCCCCGGGCCCTGACTATGGGCGCTCCTTCCCATGACACCGCTACAATACCGCACCCGGTCGCCCTGGACACCGGCACATGCCGCCGGCTTCTCCTGCATTCCGGTGTTATTATGTTGGCATAGGTTACATCGTGTGTCTAGCCCCACTATATATGAGAGGCCTATGATACAAGTGTCCTATTTGGACACAACTTCATATCCTATCTAAACACAATACAACTATAAGTCCAACTGTAACCTACCTTGTACACTATATTCGACACAACTCCAACACCTTTCAAAAATTTTGTCGAAAGTTTTTCATCCTTGTACCGCGCCATCGTCAGCCAAGCTTTCCCTAGCTGTGTCCACCAGGGAATCGCGCGATGATGCTGACCAGAATCCCCGTGAGTGCCACTGTCGCGGACTCTGTTGGCCCAAACCCTCTCCCCTAGTGTGGAATCAACCTCCCGGCGAGGCGAGCCACACATGCCACCACTGGTGTTCTCCTCCAACAGAGGTGGGGTCTCTCCTTCCTTTCTATCTCCTTAGATCTGAACAAGTTTTAGAGTTAGCTTGGTTCTAATATCTGATATATGTGTTATAGGAAGCATTTTCTTAGTAGGAAGCTTTATTCCGGTTCAAGCCTCCTCCTCTAGGGCAAAAAGTTCGGTTAGCCTCTCTACCTCTCATGCTAGTTTAGTACTACAAAATATTAAGTATACCCAACTGCTATTAGAGGGCGAACAGGGCATGGCCCCCTTAATGACCTTGAACTTGTTTCTTTTTTGCGATGAACTTAGAACTTATGTATGCGATTCATTACTTTTTTTAGGAAAAGTGATTTCATTACATGGTGGCCCTCCTGTCTGAAACGTAATGTCTGCAAAATTAGAAAAATAAACCACATGCAAAAGCCCACACAAACCCTCCTCCACTACCAGGTGGAATCTACTATATTTCGCTTACAGTGAGATACATGCTCCACTCGCCTGAAGCTTTTTCTTCCTCGCGTAGGTATTGGACTGGCCCAATTCTTCTCCTTGCTGGCTCGTAATCGATCCTCGCTCCTTGCATGCTAGCTATATGTTTCTGGTCCGGTTTTCTTCTGTTTTATTTTTCTTGTCGGTTTCCATTGTTTCTTCATGGTTTTCTTTGGTTTTATGTTTTCCTTTGTTTTTTCACAGATTTTCATTGTTTCTTTTACAGTCTTACTGGTTTTGTATTTTTTTCTTTGTTTCTTTCTCGGTTTTAACAATTTTTCTGCTTACTTTCATTGTTTTTTGTTTCTATTTTTGTTTTTTGTTTTTGGGGG
>NW_021233161.1:1793-2681 GCF_002162155.2 Triticum dicoccoides | reverse complement strand
ATACACCAGGAACATTTTTTTATATACACGCTTACCATTTTCGAAATACATGATTAATAATTTTATAAACTTAATATTTTTTGTTTAGTTTTTCCAATTGCATCATGAACATTCTTTATATACACTTTAACATTTTGGAATTAAATGATTAACATTTTTTTAAACATGTATTTTTTATGTCTACTCTTTCCATAAATATTAACACTTTTGTATACTTCAAGAACATTATATATTTATATATACATGTTTAATATTTTCCAAATAAAAGATTAACACTTTTTAAACCATATATTTTTTATGTCAACATTTTCCATAGACGTTGTATATTTTTTGTAAACATCAAGAACATTTTTATATATACATGTTTAACATTTTGGAAATACATAATTAGCGTTTTCAAAAATTATATTTCTTATGTCTGTTTATGCATACACATTGTACAGTTTTTGCACACGTTGCAAACATTTTTTTACACACATTTAACTTTTTGAATGCATGATTACATTTTTGTAAAAAAATATGTTAAAGAGTTTTTTGTAATATATATATATAATATTTGGAAGCATAAAAAATAAAAAATATATATATAACAGTGAAAAAGTGCTTTTAAGGGCTGTGACCTCCCACGCACTGGGCCAGCCCAGTCTCATGCTTGCTTGATGCGAAGCACGACATAGGCGCGCCCTGCGATACATGAGGAGTTCCATAGTCCCTGGTGTACACACATGTTCATCAGGAAATATTTTGGCGAGATCGAGTACTATAATAGGCCGGTGCAACTTGGACGAGCTCCAGCTAGTGCTACAACTGAACCAGCAAGGTGGATCAGACCGGATGCTGGTACAACCAAGATCAATGTGGACGATGCTATAACAAAGACAACAAATA
>NW_021233161.1:0-1656 GCF_002162155.2 Triticum dicoccoides | reverse complement strand
TACATAAAATTAATGTGGCGACAGACTGTCTCAGAGTCGTGAAGGAGCTTCAAGCTTCTGTTTTCTTAGGTCCCTACTGCATGCTTTCGAGGGACATTAGAGATAAGAGTCGCAAACTTTCAATCTTGTTCGTTTAAGTTTGACCGGCGCGCTTGTAATGATGAGCCCCATAACCTAGCTAGGATGGTAACTAATCTAGATGTGGGCCGATATGTATGGTTGGGATTGCTTGCCATCACGCAGGGCCCTCTCTCGCGATTAACGATGCGATTAGCACGGTTGTCCTGCTGCGTCCTACCCTCCTGACGGTTTCTCTATATCTGTTTCATATCAGAGATGCTGGCGCCGCGACGTAGATCCTGCAATGCGCTCCTCAATTATGTAGATCGGCTCCAGCCAACCCAAGGTTAGCATTACTGACTACTGGTTACAGCCTACTAATTTTGCTTGTATTACGGTTGCTTGCTTTTTTATGACGAGAGACCTTGTTGCTTTCTTGGGCACATCTAGATGTGGTCTAGTTATTGCAGATCCAAGTGACTCAATTAAATACAAAAGAAAAAGAAAAAGAAAAAATACCTACACGAATATCCGTGTAAGGGGCGTGGCTAACGCGCGCGCGCGTCCCAGCCGGCGCGCTCGATTTCCGACCGTAGCAAAACGACAACGTAGCGATCGATCGCCAGCTTTCTATTCCCTTTTCTCGATCGATCCCGTGACGAGCACCGCTGGCCCAGCGCTTTCTATTCCCTTTCTTGAGTTTGGCCCAGCGCTGGCCCAATACCTCCCCTAGCTTCTATTCCCTTCCATGTATTTTTTCTTTTGGACCTGCTATTCCGCTCATTCCCTTTCTGGGCCAGCGGTTTTTCAGGGACAGTAGTGGGCGGGAAAGTCCACTTTTAATTGAAATAAACTAGGACTTTCAACCCCAAAAAAACAAAAACGAATAGCAACTTTTACACACACAAAAATTAGCCAATCCCTCTATTCCCTATCGATTAATACTATCCAGAAACATAATTTAGTTAAACAAAAAAAAGCTTACTGAAGTAAATTGATCTACTGCTTTTCGGTTGAATCGACATTAAATTGATCTACCACGAACAAGTTTTAAATTAATAAAAAAATCCAAAAAGCAAGAACATATTTATAGAAATGAACAACTTTTGAATTTGTGATTTTTTTAGGAAAACAAGAACATTTTTTAAAACACGAACATTTTTTGAAATGAACAACATTTTCTAAAATTTCTACCAAATTTTTAAAACACGAACATTTTTTGTGTGAATTTGGCGTGACAAGGTCGACTATGTCCGCTTCGAGGCAGTGGTGTCACGTGGTTGTCTCGGCGTCTGTCGTCGCTACCGCGACGACGTCCGCCTCGACTCGCGTAACCCTAAGATAGACAGGATGACAGTGGTGTCACGTGCTCGTCTCGGCATCCATCGTCGCTACCGTGACGACGTCCGCCTCGACTCGCGTTACGCTAAGACAGGGTGAGAATGGTGTCACGTACTCGTCTCGGCGTCCGTCGTCGCTACCGCGACGACGTCCGCCTCGACTCACTTTACGCTAAGACAGGGTGGTAGTGGTGTCACATACTCGTCTTGGCGTCCGTCGTCGCTACCGCGACGACGTCCGCCTCGACTCGCATTA
>NW_021233160.1:0-1326 GCF_002162155.2 Triticum dicoccoides | reverse complement strand
AGTGCGATTACGACGTTCGGACACACCATTACGCTGAGGTGTTCCAGGCGGCGTGAGTTGTGAAACTATTTCACATTTTCTTAAGTGTGCCCCAAACTCGTGACTCAAGTATTCTCCTCCACGATCTGATCGTAGAAACTTGATTTTTCTGTCACGTTGATTTTCAACCTCACTCTGAAATTCCTTGAACTTTTCAAAGGTTTCAGACTTGTGTTTCATTAAGTAGATATACCCATACCTACTTAAATCATCAGTGAGGGTGAGAACATAACGATAGCCACCGCGAGCCTCAACACTCATTGGACCGCACACATCAGTATGTATGATTTCCAATAAGTCGGTTGCTCGCTCCATTGTTCCTGAGAACGGAGTCTTGGTCATTTTACCCATAAGGCATGGTTCGCATGTGTCAAATGATTCATAATCAAGAGACTCTAAAAGTCCATCAGTATGGAGCTTCTTCATGCGTTTGACACCTATGTGACCAAGGCGTCAGTGCCACAGGTATGTGGGACTATCATTATCAACCTTACTTCTTTTGGTACTCACATTATGAACATGTGTAGCATCACGTTCGAGATTCATAAAGAATAAACCATTCACCATAGGGGCATGACCATAAAACATATCTCTCATAAAAATGGAACAACCATTATTCTCAGATTTAAAAGAGTAGCCATCTCGAATTAAACGAGATCCCGATACAATGTTCATGCTCAAAGCTGGCACTAAATAACAATTATTAAGGTTTAAAACTAATCCCGAAGGGAGATGCAGAGGTAGCGTGCCAACGGCGATCACATTGACCTTGGAACCATTCCCGACGCGCATCGTCACCTCGTCCTTTGCCAGTTTCCGTTTATTCCGCAGCCCCTGCTTTGAGTTACAAATGTGAGCAACTGCACCGGTATCAAATACCCAGGAGCTACTACGGGCACTAGTAAGGTACACATCAATTACATGTATATCACATATACCTTTTGTTTTGCCGGCCTTCTTATCCGCTAAGTACTTAGGGCAGTTCCGCTTCCAGTGACCGCTTCCCTTGCAATAAAAGCACTCAGTCTCGGGCTTGGGTCCATTTTTTGGCTTCTTCCCGGCAGCTTGCTTGCCGGGCGCGGCAACCTCCTTGCCGTCCTTCTTGAAGTTCTTTTTACCCTTGCCTTTCTTGAACTTAGTGGTTTTATTGACCATCAACACTTGATGTTCCTTCCTGACTTCTACCTCTGCTGATTTCAGCATAGCAAATACTTCAGGAATGGTCTTTTCCATCCCCTGCATATTGAAGTTCATCACAAAGCTCTTGTAGCTTGGTGGAAGCGACTG
>NW_021233159.1:0-679 GCF_002162155.2 Triticum dicoccoides | reverse complement strand
GTCTCGTCGTTCTGAGCAACTTTCATGTAGAAAGTATTTTCATCCGAGTTACGGATTAAAAGATATGATTTTCTAAAGATTTTATTAATTTCTAGAATTTATTTAATTATTTAATTAATTCGGAAAATGGATTTATGACGTCAGCATGACGTCATGCTGACATCAGCAGTCAACAGGGTTGACTAGGTCAATCTGACGTGTGGGTCCAGTGGGACCCACCTGTCATTCTCTATTTAGGTTAATTAGGGTTTAGGTTAATTAGTTAGCTTAATTAACTGTTTAGTTTAATTTGTGATTAGGTTAATCTAATCAGGATTAATTAACTTAATTAATTACTTGATTAATTAATTAATATTTTAATTATTTTAGTTATTATTCATTTATTTATTTAATGTATTTTTATATTTTTATATTATTATTTTTTAAATGTTCTAGGGGCTGGGCCCCACTTGTCTGTGGCCCGGGGGCCAAACAGCCACGGGCGAACGGGTTACGGGCGTGTGGGCGCCAGCCCGTTTGGGCGCCCGCCCAGGCAAATGGAGGCGCCGGCGATTGCAGTCGGCGGCGATGGCTGCAAGAGGTGGGCGTGGCCTGCGCGGGGACCACGGTGAGCGCGGTGGTTGGTCGGGACGGTAGGGGCGAGCAGGGCGCCGGTCCAGGCACGGTGAGCGCAAGCACT
>NW_021233158.1:0-1634 GCF_002162155.2 Triticum dicoccoides | reverse complement strand
CGATGGCGTGTTCGGAGTGTTGCCCCGGTTTAATTCGTTCAACGTTAATGGTTTTGCCTTTGGTGAGCCACCTTGGAGGTCCGCAAAGCTGCATATCAGCGATGGAGCCGCTACGAGCTCGGGTGTGAAGGTGATTTGTCGTTTTTCACTTTGGTGGCTGTTGTCGTGGTTCCAGAGGCAGGTGACGGGTGTTGATGTCAAGTTGAGAGGTTTCTTCAATCTTGATTGTAATTTTACTTCTTGGTTGTTGTTCCTTTGTGCAAAGGCTAGCTTTTTCTGTCTTTTCTGTTTTGCCGGGTCGGTTACGTGACATGTACTATGATACTTATGATATAAATGAGACACGTACTACCATGCAAAAAATTAGAACGAGCCAGACATTGGGTTGGGTTCACACTCCTTCGGTTATAAGAAGAATTCAGTTCGTAATTTCCATTGTAAATCAGGGAACAAGTCACTTGCTTGATGTTTTTATTCAGGGGGGGTGAAGTATTACATCCACTGCCACCGCCGTGGTCAGCTCGTAGCAGTGGCGGGCAAGGAACTCGCGCGCATAAGCCTGCTTGGCGGCAACGGCCAAGGGTGCGCGTCCGAGTTGCAGGGGCCGTCAGAGGACAAGGCGTTTGCGCTTGGGAGCTCAAGGCTTTCACTGAACTTCAAGACTTTGTATTTTCCTTGTTGAGCCGAGAAGACGTACGACGGCAGCAAGCCTCTAGTGTGATCAGTGGCTGATGGTAGAGAGGTCACACGAAGTTGCAGCTTGTTGGAAACGGGACGCCAAAGCTCCAAGGCAAAGGGGCAACGGCCCTAAGACAAAATACAGACCTACATTCTCATGATCCCATCCGCAGTGCTGAAGATAGTCTGCAGTGAGGCAGCGCCCCTGAATTGCCAACCAAACAAAAACTTTGCACTTCGGAGGAGCATCTGAACCCTAAGCAGTCTTGATGAAATCCGGCTTAACAGACGGCCCAGCGAAATGCAGGGCATGAACCAAGGAAGCAGAGTACACACCATTTGAGGTCCGTCGCCATTTCAAGGTGTCATGGATCCCAGTCGTCAAGTCCACATTTTGCCAAGAACCATGAATTGCTCCAGTGCTGCGGCCGACATCGTCTTAGAGTGTCTCATGGACTTCCCATTACACATAGAAGCAGCAATAGAGATATGCGGTACGGTGCAAGGAGCAAACAGGGCGATGAATCTGTGGCAGAATGCAACGCATAATGGAACGATCCCCAATGGAGAAGATTACTGAGGCCGCAAAGGTGCCCTTGACCTTGTCGTTAAGGCCAACTCCAACGCACGGACCCATTTGATCTGGTTGTGTCCGTTTGGGTCTGTGCGGTTGCGGCCAAAATCTACGGGCCAATGCACCAACCAATCCGTATTTTCTGTCTGCCTCATGTTTGTGTGGATGCATTTCGGCCTCAAATCCCTACTGGCATCCATGGGGACATGAGATGGACGCGCCGCTCGTCTGCTTGGTATCCGCCTCGGGCCCGTATGTCGGTCACCCAACCACCGCCCACTGGTCCTATGAAATTCAACGCATGCGCTCGGGCCCGCACGTCAGCCGCAGAAACCAGTCCTTAATAACAACCATGCGGCCGGGGTCGCCGAATTCACTTCCT
>NW_021233157.1:0-1564 GCF_002162155.2 Triticum dicoccoides | reverse complement strand
CACTTAAGAAAATGTGGAATAGTTTCACAACTCACGCCGCCTGGAACACCTCAGCGTAATGGTGTGTCCGAACGTCGTAATCGCACTCTATTAGATATGGTGCGATCTATGATGTCTCTTACCGATTTACCGCTATCCTTTTGGGGCTATGCTTTAGAGACTGCCGCATTCACTTTAAATAGGGCTCCGTCGAAATCCGTTGAGACGACACCGTATGAATTATGGTTTGGGAAGAAACCTAAGCTGTCGTTTCTAAAAGTTTGGGGATGCGATGCTTATGTCAAGAAACTTCAACCTGAAAAGCTCGAACCCAAGTCGGAAAAATGCGTCTTCATAGGATACCCAAAAGAAACTATTGGGTACACCTTCTACCTCAGATCTGAAGGCAAGATCTTTGTTGCCAAGAATGGGTCCTTTCTGGAGAAAGAGTTTCTCTCAAAAGAAGTAAGTGGGAGGAAAGTAGAGCTTGATGAAGTATTACCTCTTGAACCGGAAAATGGCGCAACTCAAGAAAATGTTCCTGAGGTGCCTGCACCGACTAGAGAGGAAGTTAATGATCAAGATACTTCTGATCAAGCCCCTACTGAAATTCGAAGGTCCACAAGGACACGTTCCGCACCAGAGTGGTACGGCAACCCTGTCTTGGAAATCATGCTGTTAGACAACGGTGAACCTTCGAACTATGAAGAAGCGATGGCGGGCCCGGATTCCGACAAATGGCTAGAAGCCATGAAATCCGAGATAGGATCCATGTATGAAAACAAAGTATGGACTTTGACTGACTTGCCCGTTGAGCGGCGAGCCATAGAAAATAAATGGATCTTTAAGAAGAAGACAGACGCGGATGGTAATGTGACCATCTATAAAGCTCGGCTTGTCGCTGAGGGTTATTGACAAGTTCAAGGGGTTGACTACGATGAGACTTTCTCACCGGTAGCGAAGCTGAAGTCCGTCCGAATCATGTTAGCAATTGCCGCATTCTATGATTACGAAATATGGCAAATGGACATCAAAACGGAATTCCTTAATGGTTTCCTTAAGGAAGAATTGTATATGATACAGCCGGAAGGTTTTGTCGATCCTAAGAATGCTGACAAAGTGTGCAAGCTTCAATGCTCGATTTATGGGCTGGTGCAAGCATCTCAGAGTTGGAACATTCGCTTTGATGAGATGATCAAAGCGTTTGGGTTTACACAGACTTATGGAGAAGCCTGCGTTTACAAGAAAGTGAGTGGGAGCTCTGTAGCATTTCTCATATTATATGTAGATGACATACTGTTGATGGGAAATGATATAGAACTCTTGGACAGCATCAAGGCCTACTTGAATAAAAGTTTTTCAATGAAGGACCTTGGAGAAGCTGCTTATATATTAGGCATCAAAATCTATAGAGATAGATCGAGACGCCTCATAGGTCTTTCACAAAGCACATACCTTGATAAGATATTGAAGAAGTTCAATATGGATCAATCCAAGAAGGGGTTCTTGCCTGTGTTACAAGGTATGAAATTGAGCTCAGCTCAATGTCCGACCACGGCAGAAGATATAGAAGAGATGAGCGTCA
>NW_021233156.1:0-602 GCF_002162155.2 Triticum dicoccoides | reverse complement strand
GTAGACGTCCGTCAGGGCGCGGTGGTCGTCGCTGCGCACGGTGAACGTGATCGTGCCACGACCGTGGATGGCCACGCTGGAGCCGTCTCCAAACCTGACGCTGCCGGTGACGCCCTCGTCCAGCTCCGCGAACGCCGTGCGATCGCCAGTCATGTGGTTGGACGCGCTGGTGTCCAGGAACCACGGGCCGTCGCACGGTTCATTATCCGCGCCCAGATTTACCTCTGCATGCTCCTCATTGAGCATGATGTGCTCCCCCTTGGTCTGCGGCGGGTCCGTGGCGATCAACGCCATCAGAAGCGTCGAATCATCGTCGTGCCCGTCCGCGGTGTGCCCGCCATGCTCGGCGAGATTCGCCTCCTCGCAAATGCGCGTTCGGCACTCGCGCGCCCAGTGCCCATAATTTTTGCAGTGGCGGCACTGATCAAGGTCGAGGCGAACCTCGACGCGGCTAGGCTGTGGGAGGCGGTGGTCGTGCCGGAGGACGAGGCGGCGGCCGTGATCACTAAGAAGGACAAGCCGGCGAGGGCATACCTGCTCGGCGCGCTTCCGGAAGACCTGCTCCTGCAGGTGGCGTCGAAGAAGACGGCGGCGGAGGTCTG
>NW_021233155.1:0-400 GCF_002162155.2 Triticum dicoccoides | reverse complement strand
CTGGCATTGGGCACTGGATCAAAATGTTAGTCCCAAAAAATAGTATAAAAAGTTGCCAAAAGTATATGAAAGTTGTATAATATTGGCATGGAACAATCAAAAATTATAGATACGACGGAGACGTATCCTGCTCGTCCTCGAGTAGGTAAATGATAAAAAAGATAATTTTCGATGTGGAATGCTACCTAGCATAATCTTGATCATGTAATGTAATCATGGCATGAATATTAAGACACGAGTGATTCAAAGCAATAGTATATCATTTGACATTAAGACAATAATACTTCAAGCATACTAATAAAGCAATTATATCTTTTCAAAATAACATGGCCAAAGAAAGTTATCCCTACAAAATCATATGGTCTGGCTATGCTCCATCTTCACCACACAAAGCATTCAA
>NW_021233154.1:0-1361 GCF_002162155.2 Triticum dicoccoides | reverse complement strand
TACCATCAAATTCGTATGAAATTGGGAGATGAATGGAAAACAGCATTTAAAACTAAGTTTGGATTATATGAGTGGTTAGTCATGCCTTTTGGGTTAACTAATGCACCTAGTACTTTCATGAGATTAATGAACAAAGTTTTACGTGCTTTCATTGGACGATTTGTGGTAGTTTACTTTGATGACATATTGATTTATAGCAGATCTTTGGAAGAACATTTGGAACATTTACGTGCTGTTTTTATTGCTCTACGTGATGCACGTTTGTTTGGTAACCTTGGGAAGTGCACCTTTTGCACCGGCCGAGTATCTTTTCTTGGCTATGTTGTTACTCCACAGGGAATTGAAGTTGATAAAGCCAAGATTGAAGCTATTGAGAGTTGGCCGCAGCCCAAAACGGTCACACAAGTGAGGAGTTTTCTTGGCCTCGCTGGATTCTTATAGGCGTTTTGTGAGAGATTTCAGCACCATTGCTGCACCTCTCAATGAGCTTACAAAGAAAGATGTGCCTTTTCTTTGGGGTACCGCACAGGAAGAAGCCTTCTCGGTATTGAAAGATAAGTTGACACATGCTCCTTTACTCCAACTTCCTGATTTTAATAAGACTTTTGAGCTTGAATGTGATGCTAGTGGAATTGGATTAGGATGTGTGTTATTACAAGATGGCAAACCTGTTGCATACTTTTCTGAAAAATTGAGTGGGCCTAGTCTGAATTATTCTACTTATGATAAAGAATTATATGCTCTTGTTCGGACTTTAGAAACATGGCAACATTATTTATGGCCCAAAGAATTTGTTATACATTCTGATCATGAATCTTTGAAACATATTAAAAGTCAAGCTAAACTGAATCGTAGACATGCTAAATGGGTTGAATTCATTGAGACTTTCCCTTATGTCATTAAACACAAGAAGGGAAAAGAGAATGTTATTGCTGATGCATTGTCTCGTCGCTATACTATGCTTTCACAACTTGACTTTAAAATATTTGGTTTGGAGACCATCAAAGATCAATATGTGCATGATGCTGATTTTAAAGATGTAATGCAGAATTGCAAAGAAGGAAGAATGTGGAACAAGTTTGTCGTTAACGATGGATTTGTGTTTCGTGCTAACAAGCTATGCATTCCAGCTAGCTTCGTTCGTCTTTTGTTGTTGCAGGAGGCGCATGGAGGAGGATTAATGGGACACTTTGGCGTGAAGAAGACGGAGGACGTACTTGCTACACATTTCTTTTGGCCAAAGATGAGACGGGATGTTGAGCGTTTTATTGCTCGCTGCACTACATGTCAAAAAGCTAAGTCACGACTCAATCCTCATGGTTTATATATGCCTTTGCCTGTACCTAGTGTTCCTTGGGAGG
>NW_021233153.1:0-503 GCF_002162155.2 Triticum dicoccoides | reverse complement strand
ACGGCACAACAGACCCCGGAGTCTGGATAGAAGATTATATACTACACATACACATGGCTAGAGGAGATGATCTCCACGCCATAAAATACCTACCCCTCAAGCTCAAAGGGCCAGCTCGGCATTGGCTCAAAAGCCTCCCAGAAAATACTGTTGGAAGTTGGGAAGAGCTTGAGGACGCGTTTAGAGCAAATTTTCAAGGGACTTATGTCCGCCCTCCGGATGCAGACGATTTGAGTCATATAACCCAACAGCCCGGAGAGTCAGCGCGCAAATTCTGGAACAGGTTCCTTACCCAAAAAGAACCAAATAGTCGACTGTCCGGACGCAGAAGCCCTACCAGCTTTTAAACACAACGCCCGAGACGAATGGCTCGCCAGACACCTCGGCCAAGAGAAGCCAAGAACAATGGTCGCGCTAACAAGCCTCATGACGCGCTTTTGCGCAGGAGAAGACAGCTGGCTAGCAAGATGCAGCACCAGCGACCCGAGTACATCCGAGATCAG
>NW_021233152.1:0-817 GCF_002162155.2 Triticum dicoccoides | reverse complement strand
TGTGTGGTGGTCTAGGCCTAAAAAACCTGCATAAACAGAACAAATGCTTGCTCATGAAATTCGCTGTCAAAGCTCTTAATCCAGAACAATCTCCATGGCTTGACTGGATCACTTTGCAACACCCAAATGCCCTCCTCACCCCACAAAACAGTCACTCATTTATCTGCCAAACAATAAACCAGCAACTACCAGCCCTCCATGCCATCTCCTTTGTACTCACAAACTCTGGCACCAACACATATTTCTGGTTAGACAAATGGATCCACCAAACACCCCTCGCCACTTTATTCCCATGCCTATACTCTCATACCACTACACCCCTCGCTCGTGTGGCTACTGTTTTTAACTATGGTTTAGATTCAATCCTGCAGAACCGCCTAACCTCTAATGCCACTGCCGAGTTGTGCTCTGTGTTGTCTCTCCTGCAGGATTTCCAGCGGTCGCCTGGACCAGACGAACGCTACCTCTCCGGTGGCTTGTGCTTCTCTACCAAGGCCGCCTACTCACTGTCCATGGGTGACTCCACCGAGCATGATATGCACTCCATCCCCATCTGGTCCTCATGCGTCCCAACAAGAGTGAAGATTTTTGCATGGTTATTGTTCAGGGATCGATTAAACACCAAGTGCAACCTACTCCGCAAGCACATGGTCTCTGATGCGCTATGTCCCCGCTGTGGTTTTGATGGTGAAAACCGATTACACTTGTTCTTGGCCTGCCCGCTCGCTCAGAGGATCTGGCATAGGGTAGGCCTATCACCCTCGGCAAACATCAACGAACTCTGGGACTGCAGCCTACCTTTCCAACTGAATGCGCC
>NW_021233151.1:0-1481 GCF_002162155.2 Triticum dicoccoides | reverse complement strand
GCGACCTCTCTCTCCATGGACGCCAAAGGAAGCTCGGCAGGACGCGGGCGGCGGCGGCGCATGCGAAGGCGTAGGCGAAGGGAGACGACACGGAGAGGATCTTATCTTGGAGCTCCTTGGCCGACCTCGGCCTCCACCACCCCACCCTCTGCGCCCGCCTAGTCCAAGGTCCCTCCCTCCCCCCTCTCTGATTCCCCGTGTCTCTGTGGCCCGATTGATTTCGTAGTGCCCTAGGGGAACTAGGAGCTCACCCCCTAATCTCGTCCACGTATTCTTTTTTTTTTGAGAAAAAATAATCTATGCATATGATTTTCAAATTTCCAATCTGAATGATTAATATGATATTCGTAGTTCAAGTAGAAGTTTGACAGAAGACATGTCCAAAACGTCACCCACCTAGTTGTGATATGCAGAGAGTAATAATATGTGAACATTAGTGCATTATATTGGATTCCAGTTTAGATTAAGTCCGATTGCCTTCTTCAAATCAGAAATGGCAATCCTCTCATCTTACATATCGCCGGTTTTGAGAGATAGGCAGTGCAATAATCAGTACAGTACTTTACAGCAAATCCAGTGTCTAGGTATGGTATCTCCACTAATCTCATCATATCTAGTTTGTTCAGAAATTAAATAGAGCGACAGAGGTAAAGTATTGTACAGTTGCCTTTTGCTACAAAAGGGCCAAATCAAAACATGTTGAATATCAACATTCGAATCACCATCCCACCTTCTTCCAAGCTAGCACTTCCCAATGCTCATCTAACGAAAGAATATCCATCTTGCGGTGTTCAGCAATTTAGACCCGTTGTGTTGAGATACACTGGACATGTATTATTATTGATCATCATTAGGTTTCCATTTAGATACAGCATAAAGTACCCTCCCTTTCCATCCTTGAAGCAGCCAACCGCAATCTTCTACAACAAAGAATTCCTGATGAAACAGTAAGTTCTTCCTGTGTACTATGTTCTTTAAGATGGCTGGATCGACGGGAAGCTGCTGGAACCCAGCCTTGAGGCACCTTGCCTGCCACTGCATGTAACATTCTGGCCTCTCAGTTCTGTCTGCGCCCTCACATGCTATTATGTTAAGAGCATCCTGCCTAAATAGGATCCTCTCAATCATCTTTCTTGCTTCATTATCCTGTGCAATATTTGCATCAAGCATGTCAAAAACTGAAGAGTAATCGAGCATAACCTCTTTGAAACGTTGTATGAAGAAGGGAGAACTGAGTAAACCATTCACTGTGCCAGAAATAATAATCTTCGGGTTCATCCTCCTCATAGTTTTGAGCACATTATCCCTTGCACCATTTACGGCATCGGTTTCATGACCGAAATTTTTCATCTGGAACATGCAGTTCACTATGAGAACTTCATCCTCGTCAATGTTAACATCCTCAATTTTGATGGTCTCCCATCTTGAAGCCGCAATGCCCTGATACTGGAAAGGTACCTTGAACCTATTTGCGTAATCAG
>NW_021233150.1:0-1931 GCF_002162155.2 Triticum dicoccoides | reverse complement strand
CCCAAGTAGTAGGTATATAATCAGGGTGTAACCGACAATATTCACTCCACCAAACCAAAGCATAACCAGTGAAAGAACCAACCGCAACCTTAACCTTTTTATGTTCATTGAAATTATGGGAAGCAAATATATTTTTTATGTCGAACTCCCATTCAATATATAAAGCAGGTTTAAAACGGCCATTAAATGGTGGTATAGATACATTAACCTGATCATGTGCATTTGGATGTTTGTGCACCTCTCGTGACGGTTGTGGTATTTGCAAAGGTGGTGGCACGTCTCCCGCGATCGACAAAGCCCATGAATTGACTCTGGATCCTGTCATGTTTAGTAGAACAAGAAACAAAACCCAAAAATAATGTTCCTATAACTACTAGGATGTGGTGGTAAAACACTCACAGTAAAGCAAATATCAATGTCTTACAAGTTCTTACCATGCAGCAGGCGGTGATCGGCAACCAGCGGTGTCAAGTAACTCCGAATATTGAGTAAAGCGATTGCGAGGGGAGCGTACGTATACACGGTGTAGAAATATGTGGAGCTGGGTTGGCTATATATGGTAGCAAAAGATTAGCAATAATCAATTCAAAGATGCAATGTTGAATAAACGCTCAACAACGGTACTGTGCTGGTCCTAGGCTAGACCGGACTAGAGACGCGAGCCTAGAACACTAATAAGGTCATGGCGTAGCACAACTAGCATCAATGAAGGATACTAAGTAGCTCTTGACAGCAAGATATAAGTGAAGATCACAACGGCAGTGAAGATAATGATGAAAAACAACTGCCAAGCAGGATATACAACAACTCTCTCTCCAACTTTCCTCTTGAAAAGTTTGAGACAATTTTCTGATAAATTCTTTCAAAGAATGCTACTAACTCAAGCTTTCCAATGCAAAAAGAATCACTCAATTCCGAGTTAATATGAGGAGTCAAAGAATTCTAAAACTGGCCTGAAAAATTGGAACAAGCTGTGTTCACGAACTTCGGAGGGCAAAAAGACCTATTTAGAAGCCGATTTTGAGGTGTCAAATATTGAACTAGCTTCTGCAACTATCTAGATGCGGCTCGTCGCTATCTTCAATTTGAGTACTCACGGAGCCAAAACGGACATCGTATGAGGAAGATACACCTGTTTTACTGAACAGTGCGCAAAACAGATTCCAATCCGAATTCAGGTACGAGATTGATTCTAGATAGATCCAATTTTTTTTTTCTCTCTTTTTTTTCTCACGCTTTTTTTTTCTTTTTCTTCTCCCTCTTTTTCTTTTTTTTTTCTTTCTTTTTTTCTCTCTTTTTTATTTATTTATCTTCTTTTTCTCCCTCTTTCCAAGACAAACTAGATAAGATGCAGATTCGATCTGGCGAAGATGTGAGTAACCTCAACTATGATTATGACAATAAACAGTGCGTAGCACGTTGATGAGGACATCAATACAATTGTTACACCCACAGCCCCTGCTGCTATACATACTGGACCAATTACTAGAGCTCGTGCACGCCAACTAAATTATCAGGTACTTTCGTTTCTTGGTAATGATTCTAATGTTCATGAGAATATGATGCTGCCTAAATTGGATACATTTGTTTTGCTTACAAATGAAGGGCCTAGCTTGGAGAAGGATGAACATTGGAGCAAGAACAAGCATGGAGATGATGGCATGCGCAAGGGGAACAAGAACGGAGTTACAAGTGATGATTTCAGGACTTCGAAGCCACCATAATGTGTGCATGAAGCCTTGGACGAAATATACAAGATGCCACTTCATAAATTTCGTCCCGAGGCTATTTTAGGTGCTGCGTCACCTTATTATTGGGCCAGGCCCATGTAATTTCGAAATACATAAGTATAGGCTATTTTTAGAGTCCGTATGTGTGGGGAAACAAGAGATAGGGTTGATTTCGGACCCCTCCACCAAGGGCCACGAAAT
>NW_021233149.1:0-814 GCF_002162155.2 Triticum dicoccoides | reverse complement strand
TGTTCATGGCATCCCGGAAGCTGCAACACTACTTTCAAGAGTGTTCGATAACAGTGGCCTCCAAAGTACCCCTCAACGACATTATAAACAACCGTGACGCGACAGGCAGGATTGCAAAATGGGCCATCGAGCTCCTACCATTCGACATAACCTATAAACCACGGCGAGCTATAAAGTCGCAAGTCTTGGCTGACTTCATCGCTGAATGGACCGAAGATAAACTCCCTAAAGAGTACGGCGCATACTCCAATTGGATCATGCATTTCGACGGCTCCAAAATGTTGGCCGGCTTGGGGGCTGGCGTCGTATTGACATCCCCAACCGGAGACACAGTGATGAGGACATCAATACAATTGTTACACCCACAGCCCCTGCTGCTATACATACTGGACCAATTACTAGAGCTCGTGCACGCCAACTAAATTACCAGGTACTTTCGTTTCTTGGTAATGATTCTAATGTTCATGAGAATATGATGCTGCCTAAATTGGATACATTTGTTTTGCTTACAAATGAAGGGCCTAGCTTGGAGAAGGATGAACATTGGAGCAAGAACAAGTATGGAGATGATGGCATGCGCAAGGGGAACAAGAACGGAGTTACAAGTGATGATTTCAGGACTTTGAAGCCACCATAATGGGTGCATGAAGCCTTGGACGAAATATACAAGATGCCACTTCATAAATTTCGTCCCGAGGCTATTTTAGGTGCTGCGTCACCTTATTATTGGGCCAGGCCCATGTAATTTCGAAATACATAAGTATAGGCTATTTTTAGAGTCCGTATGTGTGGGGAAACAAGAGATAGGGTTGAT
>NW_021233148.1:0-968 GCF_002162155.2 Triticum dicoccoides | reverse complement strand
TGCGTTGTGGTTTCCCGTTTCCGTCCCTAACTTCGGATGTACTTGGGTCGCTGGTGCTGCATCGGGCTAACCAGCTGTACTCGCCTGCGCAAAAGCGGGTCATGAGGCTTGTTAATGCTGCCATTGTTCTCGGCTTTTCTTGGCCGAGGTGTCTAGCAAGCCATTCGTCTCGAACGCTGTGCTTAAAAGCTGCTAAGGCTTCAGCGTCCGGGCAATCGACTATTTGGTTCTTTTTAGTGAGAAACATGTTCCAAAGCTTTCGGGCTGACTCTCCGGGCTGTTGAGTTATATGACTCAAATCGTCTGCATCCGGTGGTCGGACATAGGTCCCTTGAAAATTTGCCCGAAAAGCGTCTTTGAGCTCTTCCCGGCTTCCAATAGAGTTTTCGGGGAGGCTTTTAAGCCAGTGCCGAGCTGACCCTTTGAGCTTGAGGGGTAAGTACTTGATGGCGTGGAGATCGTCTCCTCGAGCCATATGGATATGGAGGATGTAGTCCTCAATCCAGACCCCAGGGTCTGTCGTTCCGTCGTACGCCTCTATGTTTACGGGTTTGAATCCCTCTGGAAAATCATGGTCCAGCACCTCATCGGTGAAACATAGGGGGTGTGCGGCACCCCTGTATTTGGGTGTACCGTGGTATTGGGATGTTTGTTGTGTTGCATTGCGTGCTGGAGCGCGCTTGCGTGGCCCATAGATAGATTTGGTTGTGCCGTCCTTTTGATGCGAGCCCTCACGTGGATCGCGTACTGGCTTATGTGCGGCGTCGTTTGCCGCTCTATGTTGGCCGCGAGGTCGTCTATCCGACCGGATGGCCGTTTTGTTTTTTGATTGCGGGGGATCTAAGGCCTCCTCATTGAATTCAGGTAGCAACTTTCGCTTCGAGTAGCTCTTGGTGTGGCGATTACCGCCGTACTTCGCTGCATTATTGAGTACTTCACTCCATCTGATTCTGAGTGTGTCTTGTGCA
>NW_021233147.1:0-805 GCF_002162155.2 Triticum dicoccoides | reverse complement strand
GCTGCCGTGCCCCGCCGCCCGCTGCCGCGCCGCGCCGCCTCGCCGCGTCTCGCCGGACCGACGAGGTAGCCGTTGCCGTCAGTTTTTTAAAAGAAAACTGATTCGGTTTTTTTAGAAAAACCCTAGTTCGTTTTTTAGATCGGTTCACCGGTTTTCCCGGTTTTTCTTTTTAGCGGACAGTCGTCCGTGCGTTCGTTTTAACGAACGGTTTTCGCTCGTTAGTTGCAGACAACGAACGCTCGTTCATTAGCCTGTTCGTCAGCTTTCTTTTATCGGATTTTTCCGCGGTTATTTCTGATCGCGATTTCTGATCCAATTTTCATTCTAGTTTATATTTTCGCTCGTTTGTCGGAATCAGGCGATTCAAGCGCCTAGATCTTCGTCTCGAGACCCTCTTTATGTTTAACCAACTTAAACAAGATTTTGGTACTGTAAAATTTGACCTAGGTCCAGATTAGTAAACTGATCTTGTTTCTTTCGATGTTTGAGTTTCGTTGCTCCATTTGATTTGATTCTTTTTGCTAACCGGAGTTCTTAAGTTGAACTTTCTCGTAGATCTTCATATTTGAGTTTTACCCGTGATTATTTGCTTGATTGCTTATGTATGCTATTTTTTGTTTGCGATAAAATTCCTCGAGTGCGAAGCATGTTATTTGGAGTCCCTAGGTTTCGCGGATCTTCAGCAAGGCAATCAACACTTTGATCATACCCCTTTATCACCCAGTTTTTATGCATTAGTTCCAATCCTCAAACATTGCATGGTTAGGATGTATTTAACATGTGGGTTGGGAAGTAGATGATGAGG
>NW_021233146.1:0-499 GCF_002162155.2 Triticum dicoccoides | reverse complement strand
CGTCTGCTAGCAGACGGAAAAGAGCCTGTATAGCCCCTATTTTTTTCCTGATTTTTCTTAAATTCATTCAATTTCACAGATATATATACACATATTAAAATACTTTCGACAAGCATACCAACACATATACATACAGTACTGCATGATGCTACTAACGTGACACTACGATCAGAGACCCTTCGAGAAACTGTGTGCGATGCAATAATCGCAAACGATGCTATATGAAAACCGTCAGAAATGTATAAAACGTTTGTGATGACGGATGCATCAAACACGGTTTAGGTTTTAGTTGCGTGTGCGATGAAGGACATACGGTTCAGTTCAATTAACTGTTTGCGATGAGGAGGAACAAAAGAAACAGGCAGCCAGATGAAGGCGTGTGCGATACACAACATACGATTCACTCGGATGAACTGTTTGTGATTAGGCAATGCAAAAGAAACGGTCATCCAGATCAAGGTGTGTGTGATTGAGGGCATACACTTCAGAAGGATTAACT
>NW_021233145.1:0-1666 GCF_002162155.2 Triticum dicoccoides | reverse complement strand
GCCGTGACATCGTTGCTTGTTATCAGAATTTCTGTTATGGCACTTTTTCTTCTCCACATTGTTCTCAACTAATTCATCTATGATATTTCAGGATGACACGGCATTTGAGAATCAAACTGCATTATTTGCTTTGGCTGTTTCAGATGTTGTGTTGATCAATATGTAGGTCCTATTTTTCTAATTGATGGAAGCTAAACATGGAATTTCCTAAGTTGGACACTCCATTTGAGTGATTAGTTTTGTTTCTTCCATAGGTCGTGTAAAGATATTGGGAGAGAACAAGGTGGGAGCAGGCCTCTTTTGAAAACCATTTTCCAGGTTAGCTTGTTACACTGTAGTGTGGCGTTACTGTACGTCGATCTTATTCTTTCATGGTATGGGAGACATGATTGAGTTCCCTTGTTCCTTCTATCTTTGTAGGTCCTCATGAAGTTGTTCGACCCTCGCAAGAAAACCATGTTATTTGTTATTCGCGACAAATCAAAGGTGACAGCTTGCTTTTTCTAAACCCATTTTTGTACCGTGATATATTCATTCCTTTTTTGTTTGAAACAGACACCTTTCGAAAGCCTTGTATCTAGTTTACAGACAGATATCCTGAAGGTACACGATTAGATTATACAGTATCATGTTTTCGGTTTGTGACTGACATCCGACTGTCTTTGAAGAAGCTAACCTACTTTTTGTTTATTTCAGATATGGGAAGGTGTTCCTAAACCCCAGGACCAAAGATCTACTAACATTAATGATTTTTTCAACGTAAAATGAAAAACCTAATTACTTGTTTCTGGATTTTTTATGCATTATCGCCAGATTCTCTTACTGATATGTGTGTTTCTTTTCGACATACAGTTACAATTTGAGAGCCTCTCGAACTACGAGCACCAGGAGGATTCATTTAAAGAGGAGGTTGGTGTAACTTTTTTTTAAACATGATATATTGACAAGGTAGAAAGACAGGTCGCTGATCCATAAATTCGTACAAGATAAAATTTTCGTCAATGCACCTCGTAAAATTTCAATGCTGGGAACTTTTAAATGTGTTACAGTCATTTTCAAATGTGGAAATTTCATTATGAACTTTTGGGAATTGACCTGGTATTTTCTAAAAGTTATATGATTTTCGTTAGACATACGACACACAAATAAAACAACGAAGAACGAAATAAACCCAGGAGACATGAGATTTTAACGTGGAAAACCCATACAAGGCGAAGGAAAAAAAACCACGGGCGCCAGCCAGCGAACTTCACTATATCGGGAGAGATAACAAGCACCGGGGATTGATGAAGCCTACCGGCAACGGACCTCTCTATGTTCGCTCGTCATAATTTATCTTTTATCTTTATACTTCAATTTGGAGCATAACATAACAGTCGGATTTTCTAAAATGTAAAAGTCTCTAATTAGTATAGTAGCAGATGATAGATACTCCCTCCGTTCCTGAATATAAGTATTTTCTAGAGATTCTACTATGGACTATATTCGAAGCAAAATGAATGAAATTTATACTTTAAAACATGTCGATATACATCCAATGTAATCCGTACTAAAATCTTTAAAATAACGTATATTAAAGAAATGAGGGAGGAGTAGATAGATATTTACAAGCATTGAGAGAGAGAGGGGGGGAGAGAGAGAGGGGGAGAGAGAGAGAGAGAGAGAG
>NW_021233144.1:0-805 GCF_002162155.2 Triticum dicoccoides | reverse complement strand
GCTGCCGTGCCCCGCCGCCCGCTGCCGCGCTGCGCCGCCTCGCCGCGTCTCGCCGGACCGACGAGGTAGCCGTTGCCGTCAGTTTTTTAAAAGAAAACTGATTCGGTTTTTTTAGAAAAACCCTAGTTCGTTTTTTAGATCGGTTCACCGGTTTTCCCGGTTTTTCTTTTTAGCGGACAGTCGTCCGTGCGTTCGTTTTAACGAACAGTTTTCGCTCGTTAGTTACAGACAACGAACGCTCGTTCATTAGCCTGTTCGTCAGCTTTCTTTTATCGGATTTTTCCGCGGTTATTTCTGATCGCGATTTCTGATCCAATTTTCATTCTAGTTTATCTTTTCGCTCGTTTGTCGGAATCAGGCGATTCAAGCGCCTAGATCTTCGTCTCGAGACCCTCTTTATGTTTAACCAACTTAAACAAGATTTTGGTACTGTAAAATTTGACCTAGGTCCAGATTAGTAAACTGATCTTGTTTCTTTCGATGTTTGAGTTTCGTTGCTCCATTTGATTTGATTCTTTTTGCTAACCGGAGTTCTTAAGTTGAACTTTCTCGTAGATCTTCATATTTGAGTTTTACCCGTGATTATTTGCTTGATTGCTTATGTATGCTATTTTTTGTTTGCGATAAAATTCCTCGAGTGCGAAGCATGTTATTTGGAGTCCCTAGGTTTCGCGGATCTTCAGCAAGGCAATCAACACTTTGATCATACCCCTTTATCACCCAGTTTTTATGCATTAGTTCCAATCCTCAAACATTGCATGGTTAGGATGTATTTAACATGTGGGTTGGGAAGTAGATGATGAGG
>NW_021233143.1:0-1220 GCF_002162155.2 Triticum dicoccoides | reverse complement strand
TGTGTGTTGGGGAAAGATCCAGACATATATATCCACTCGGATGTAGGTTATCATGAAGTATTATTGTTAACATTACCCTTGATGTAAAAGGTTGGGAGGCGAAACTATAAGCCCATATCTTTCTCTGTGTCCGATTGAGGCTTTGATCTCATAAGTACCGCGTCAGTGTTAGCAATCACTACTGCAGGATGTTGTTAGCACTACAAAAAATACACTTATGTGATGATACGTGTTTGTCACGGTAGGTCACGTTTTTTGTCATGCATGTACATCCATGATGATTTTATGACATAATCAAGATAGTCATACATGTGCTGTTGTAGAAGTGTTCCATGACAATATCAAAATTATCACCACGGAAGTGTCCATTTCCATGATGATAAATTGCGCGTCACGGAAGTCCTTTCATCAAGGGTAACCGTCACGTGGCATCCACCATAACTGGTCGCCGTTAAGCTATCTGGTTGCAGTTTGGATCCGATAACCCGTTAACAACCCGGACCAATGGGGATTTTCCATGTGTAAAATTCTGATTCGCCTGAGTATCCACGTGTCTGCTCAGCGTTGGGACAGATGTCATCCACTCATTGGATGGGAGGTTCCTATCATACGTTGACACATGTCATGACCTAACAGTGGCCCATTCAGGTGAAAAGGCCAGCCCGTTTGACTTGGTCAAAAGGTAGCGGGCCGGCCCACGAAAAGCCTGTTAACAGCTTGTTCACATATAGCCCATTTAGAGCCCGCTAACTCACAGCCCGTTATGGCCTATCCGAATTAGGCCCAGTAACGACATCTGGGCCGTCCAATATGATTCCATCCTGTTGTAACTTCCGGGCCATGTATGGCCCATGACTTCTTTCAGCCCATATGAGGCCCTATGTAACTCTTGGCCCATTAACAGCCCGTGGTGACACTGGCCCATAATGAACAGTGTATCGCTTTATACGCGTCAACGACCCATTATTCCATTGGGCCCTTTCAAGCCCATGTGATCTTTCGGCCTTCTAAGGGCCCATTTATTCTTGGGCTCATTTCCAGCATTCGATTACTTCCGGTCTGTTACTGTCCTATTCCGCTTGCAGCCCAAATTCAGCCTGTGGTTAAAGTCGGCCCGTTAATCCGTTGGGTTGTTTTCTTGGCATCATCAAATAGGGCCCGTTTAAGCCTTTTATACATATCAGCTATTAACGTCCCGTTATGATTGGGCCATAAGCAGA
>NW_021233142.1:0-1044 GCF_002162155.2 Triticum dicoccoides | reverse complement strand
ATTTTTACACGAAAACAAATAGAGCACTGCAGGTCAAAAATAAGATAACAAAGCTGCACGCCCCCTGCAAACCGAACGTCTTTGTGGACACTGCCAGGAACGGGTGGCATCGAGCACACGTCGGCGAGCTGCATCTCCCGCTTTTTCAAACCACATGCCATTAGGAACCAATTCCACAATGAAACCAACACTGCAGCAATCCAAGGAGCAAACAACACTGCACGGATGCGCCAGCGGACTGCACAGAGGCGAGCGCACCTGACGCAGTGCACACTACCTGCAAGCAAAACCTACAAAAATTTGCAAGTGTACCACATCACTCGCGTCACCGAGCTGCACGGCGATGCTTGATGGACTACAGAACGACCCTGTTGAAATGCATCTATCCAAAAGAGGAGATCATGGGGCCGAGCCAGAGAGATCAAAGGTTGAAGAGAGGTTTCGAGGTGGGGAATCCGTCCTGGAGCCGGACGGGGGCGTCGGCATGGTGGGCCGGTGAATCTGGCCTTGGCGGCTGCGCCCGTCGCGGCGACGTAGGGAGGAAGGTTAGGGGAGATGTCGTGCTCGATGGCTGGCCTGATCCAGCAGCATGACGCGGCGTGATTGACTCGGGGAGGGAGGTTACCGAATGCAGGAGGAAGGGGGGTAGGAGGGCGAGGCAAGACGGCGGATCCGGTCGGGGAGAAGGTCACCGGGGTGGGGGACCGTGCTCCTGCGTGTGGCGCAGAGGTCAACAGCCGCCGGGGAGGCGGACCCGGGCATGAGGATGGGATCATCCCGCGGGCAGGGGCGGCGTCCAGGCCGGCGGCGTCGATGCAGGGTGGGGCCGCACGAGCCGAGGCCGCCGTCGATGTAAGGCATGGGCGGTGCAAGCCCACGCCGTCGGTGATGCAGGGCAAGGGCGGTGCCAGCCCAGGCCGCTGGCGGGTGGGTAGACGGCCGCTTGGGGGCAGGACAGCGCCCAACAGACAGTGGGTCGGGGGAGAGAGGTGCGGCACCGACGGGGGAAAGAAGTGGATCGAGGGTGGGGAGGCGACCAGGGGA
>NW_021233141.1:0-679 GCF_002162155.2 Triticum dicoccoides | reverse complement strand
TGATGCCTATATTCATGATCATTGCCTTAGATATCGTCATACTTTGTGCTTTTTTATCAATTGCTCGGTAGTAATTTTTTCACCCACAGTATTATTTGCTATCTTGAGAGAAGCCTCTAGTGAAAACCAAGTAATACATGGTTTAAACATGTATAAGGGGTAGAGACTTGGAGTACAAGACAAGTAATACATGGTTTAAACATATTTGATCTCTACTCTTTATCTCTATCTCTAAACCAAAACTATATTCTAACATTCCCCCTCAGTCGTAGCGGGAGTGAAGCGGGCGATTACGACTGAATTTGAAGTCTTGTGCTTTTGTCGTCTTCTCCGCTGCACCATCATCAACTGCATCTCTGATGGGTCGGCACCTAGGGCGGTGACTGTGTCCCCTTTTGGTGTCTTCCTTGTCTCTCCTTTCTTCCCTCCCGCAGTCACAAAGGGAGTGGCGTGAACGCTGGTGATGACGCCGACGATATTGACTGGAGTTGTTGCCGATGTGTTGTTGTAGACCAAGCCATTAATGTCGATGTCAATGTAGCCGATCATGGTGATGTAGCCGTGGTCGATATAGTCGTGGTCAATGGTGTAGTCATCGTGGATGATGGAACCGCATAAAGCCGGAGGCGCAAAAAATGCGCTATGACCACTACAAGAAATATGTCAACTTATGACCTTC
>NW_021233140.1:0-524 GCF_002162155.2 Triticum dicoccoides | reverse complement strand
AAACTGTCCGGGGGGATAGTTCTCCCCCTCTTGGACCCTTCGGCCTCCCCGATGGGGGAAGCCTTCCTTTTCTTCTCTCCCTCCTCCGGGAGAGAGTACTCCTCCTCGTCTTTGGGGGAGGAGTCCTCGTCGTCATCAGACGCCTGATTGCGGGAACTCTTTCGAGTCCCCGTGGCCACCTTCTTGGCCTTCTTCTCCGGCACCACGTGCGGTGCCGGAACCAGCAGCCCTGTTAAGCGGGCGTCCACTAGGTCTTCTGGCATGGGAGCCGGGCTGATGAGCAGCTTGGCCTTCTCCATCCATTCCTGTCAAAGGAAGAGGCAGAATGAAACCTCACCAGAGTCAATCTAATTATCACAAGTGTCCCGTAATGGGGTTGAATCACTTACCTCGTCAGTTGGATACTGCGAGCTGAATCCGCGGTCTTCGGTCGCGGACGCGGGGGCTTCGGCGCCCTTGAACAGCACCCTCCAGGCGCCTTCGTATGTTGTATCGAAGAGCCCGCTTAGCGCCTGGTGCTGTTC
>NW_021233139.1:0-1078 GCF_002162155.2 Triticum dicoccoides | reverse complement strand
CTGACCTCGCCGAAACATTTGCCAACCTCAGAAGGTATGATATCAAGCTCAATCCATCAAAGTGCACATTCGGAGTTCCTGGTGGCAATTTACTCGGTTTTCTCGTTTCCAAGCGAGGGATCGATGCTAATCCAGAAAAGATCGGCACTATTCTCCGAATGAAACGCCCTGTGCGAGTGCACGATGTCCAGAAGCTTACTGGATGCTTGGCCGCATTAAGTCGATTCATCTCACGACTCGGTGAAAAGGCATTGCCTCTTTACCGACTGATGAAGAAGGCAGACAAGTTCGAGTGGACTCCAGAAGCTGATGCAGCGTTTGCCGAGCTAAAAACTCTGCTCTCCACCCAGCCGGTGCTTGCTGCTCCAATCAGCAAAGAGCCTCTGTTGCTTTATATCGCAGCCATAGGACAAGTCGTCAGTACTGTGCTTACGGTCGAGCGGGAAGAAGAAGGAAAAGCTTTCAAAGTTCAGCGCCCAGTGTATTATTTGTCTGAAGTCTTGACTCCATCCAAGCAGAGATATCCTCATTATCAGAAGCTTGTGTATGGAATATACATGACCACAAAGAAGGTTGCTCATTATTTCTCTGATCATTCCATCACAGTCGTCAGCGACGCTCCACTATTACAGATTTTGCATAACAGAGATGCAACTGGTCGAGTGGCGAAATGGGCGATTGAACTTCTTCCCCTTGATATCAAGTTTGAGGCAAAGAAAGCCATTAAGTCCCAGGCAATAGCAGATTTCCTCGCCGAGTGGATTGAACAGCAGCAGCCGACTGAAGTTCACTCGGAGCATTGGACCATGTTTTTTGATGGCTCTAAGATGTTGAATGGTTCCGGTGCTGGGGTTGTCCTGGTTTCCCCCAGAGGAGATAAGCTCAGATATGTGCTCCAGATTCACTTTGATTCCTCCAACAATGAGGCAGAGTATGAGGCCCTCTTATACGGATTGCGCATGGCCATTTCACTCGGCGTCCGTCGCCTGATGGTCTATGGCGACTCAGATTTAGTGGTCAACCAAGTGATGAAGGAGTGGGACGTGAGAAGCCCAGCCATGACTGGATACTGCAGTGC
>NW_021233138.1:0-1167 GCF_002162155.2 Triticum dicoccoides | reverse complement strand
TTTTGAAACTTCTTCTCTGTTGGTTCTCTCTCAAAATTATTTTTGGGAGTTTAATCTTTTTCTTTTAAAAAGAAACTCCAGGAAATTTGGGATTTTCATATCTTGGAACCACCATGACTTGGCATTCTTGCCCATGTGGTAAAACCCCTCCAAAACCTCCCCTACAACTTGTGATCAACCTAAATTCTCTGTCCCAACTAATCCAAACTGGTTTTGGATTTTTATTCCAATTATTTTTCCCTCAATTCAATTCTGAAAATTATTTGGAGCCTGAGAGATTTTCAAAGCAAGTGCCCTATTGCATTTGAGTTTTGACCTCAAACCAATTCTCCTGGATTGTCCTTTGAACCCACAACCCAGAACCATCTTGATCCACTCCTCCTCTTTTCAAAATTTTCAAAATTCAGTCTCTGCAAGTTTGGACCAGATTTGCCAAATTTGGTGAAATTCATATCTACACTCCTCCAAAAATTCGACCAAAATTCAGGCAGCCTATTTGAGCAAGGAGAAGCCACTCCACCAAAAATCAGCTCAAGGAAAAATCACCAGAGGCCAATTTCATTTGGTCGAACACCTGGTGGGCACTGTTACTGTTCATAGTTCAGAAATTCAGTTTTCAGTGTCATCTTCAGTCCGTCAGTTTCAGTCACGCGGCCACAGTGCCCTTGGCACGTTCCTCGCCGCCTCTTCCTCTTGTCCGAAGCTGCACACGCGTGCGTGGAGCCTTCCTAGCATCGGTAGCGCGCTGGCTCGCCCTCGCCGGCGTCTTCTGCGGCGTCGGGACCTCCCGTGGCGGCCGACAGGAGGCACACCACGGCAGAACGCCGTTCCGCGCCGCCTATCACTCCCTGGCTCTCCGCGTGGCCTCATGCACGCCAGCGCACGCCCGTAGCACAGCCACCGTGGCCGGCAAGCACGGAACGCGCTCTCCGCCGCCGACGGGCCCGCACCATCACCGTTCCGTCGAGCTCGCCCTTAACACCCAAACCCCGGCCAGTTCAACACCAAAACGGACCCGTTGGACCTCCGTGATGATGCTCGACCCCCTAACCACCCCGACCGAGCACTGCGCCACCGTAATCGCTCGCCGGTGATCCTCGTTCACGGCAACCGCCTCGGACCGCCTATATAAAGGGGTCCCGAGCTCACTCTCGTGCACGCAGCACC
>NW_021233137.1:0-761 GCF_002162155.2 Triticum dicoccoides | reverse complement strand
GGCAGCCCAGTGAGAAAGAAATGAGCCATCCAGCTGATGGTGAGGCCTGGCAAGATTTTGACCATGAATATCCAAAATTTGCAGAAGACCACAAAAACATTAGACTTGGCCTTTCCACTGATGGGATTAATCCTTTTGGCAACTTTAACACAACCTATAGTATGTGGCCAATATTTGTTGTGCCATACAACCTTCCACCTTGGGCATGCATGGATCAGTCAAATTTCATGATGGCTTTGCTAATTCTAGGTCCTAAATCTCCTGGCAACAACTTTGATGTCTTCCTACAGCCTCTTGTAGAAGATTTGCTCGAGCTTTGGAATGGTGTGCGTACATATGATGCTCTTAGTGGAAAAATGTTTGATCTTCATGCTGAAGTTCTATGGAGCATCCACGATTACCCAGCTCTAAGCACTCTTTCAGGGTGTACCACCAAAGGCTATTCTGCATGTATTCATTGCGACAAGCACCCTCTTTCTTATGGCTTAAGGAGCAAAATTGTGTATATTGGGCACTATCGTTTCCTCCCAAGGGGACACCGTTTGCGTAGAACAATGAATTTGTTGGTCTTCATGGAAGGAACGATGAGCCAGGTAAATTCTCTAGAGAAGAGCTACAAGCAGAATTGGAGAAGGTTAGACCTGGGCAGGAAAAGGAAAGCAGGAAAAGGAAGCGTTCTAACTTGGGCAACAAAAAAAGCATCATGTGCCAGTTTGGAGTCGGAGGGTTTGTTTGTGGGATTTGGAGTATTGGAAAAAATT
>NW_021233136.1:843-1545 GCF_002162155.2 Triticum dicoccoides | reverse complement strand
ATCGTCCCCGTCGCCGTGTGCCGCCCCGAGCCCGCGGCCGTCCCCGTCTCCCCATCGCCCCGCGCACGCCATCCCCGTCGCCGGCATCCCCGAGCCCGCCGTAGCTCCTTTCCCGTCGCTGGCCTCCTCTCCCCGTCCCCCTTTCCCATCCCCGTCGCCGACGATGCCACCCATTGCCGCCGCTGCTCTCTGTTCATATATGGAAAAGTTACTTTTTTTTAGAAAATCATCTATATATGTTCAGAAAAGTTCTATATGAATGTGGCTATATATATATGTTCAGAAAAGTTCTATATGTATGTGGCTATGTATGTGTATGTGGCTATGTGAATATGCAAAGAAGAGGAGATGAAGAAGATGATATATTTTCTTATTCGTGGGTGTGTCGAGAGGGTCATCGATAACTTTAGTGAATTTTAGGTTATTTTAATTTTAGGTCATTTTAGGCGGGGAAGAAGGGGAAGAAGAGGGAGAAGAAGAGGGGGTCAAGAGGGGGTCTAGGGTCGCCGAGGGGTCGAGGGTCGTCGAACATGAGAGGAGGAAGAGGATAAAAAAAGAAGAGGAATAAGAAAAGAAAAAAGAGGAGAAGAAAGAATAGAGGAGAAGATCTCCTCTATTCTTTCTTCTCCTCTTTTTTTTCTTCTTCTTCCTCTTTTTTTTATCAGGAACGAGGGTCGTCGAGGGTCGCCGAGCGGTAGAGGA
>NW_021233136.1:0-833 GCF_002162155.2 Triticum dicoccoides | reverse complement strand
GGGGAGAGGAAGACGGGGAGAAATAAATAAGAAGAAGAAAAAAGAAGAAAAAGAAGAGGAGAAGAAGAAAGGAAGAGAGGAGAAGAAGAGAAAAATAGAATATATATTCTATTTTCTCTTTTCTCCTCTATTCCTTTCTTCTTCTCCTATTTTTTTTCTTCTTTTTTTTCTTCGACACGTGGGGGGGGGGTCGAGAACGTCGGACATTCATGAGAGAGGCGAAGAAGAAGGGGAAGAAGAGGGAGAAGAAGAGGAGAGGAAGAAGAGGAAGTCTTCTCCTCTATTCTTTCTTGTCTTCTTTTTTCTTCTTCTTCTTCCTCTTTATTTTATCGGGAACAAGGGTCGTCGAGAGGGTCGCCGAGCGGTAGAGGAGAAACCCTAAATAGAAAGTATCGTCGGTATGAGATACATGTACCGTCGGTGTCGGACACTACACCCACATCCCACAAGTGGCGCGGGCTTCGACGCCCACGTCACTTGTGGGACGTGGATGTAGTGTCCGACACCGAAGGCCACATGTATCTCACACCCACGATACTTGCTAGCTATTTAGGGTTTCCTCTACCGAAAAGAAGAGGAGAAATAAATAAGAAGAAGAAAAAAGAAGAAAAAGAAGAGGAGAAGAAGAAAGGAATAGTGGAGAAGAACAGAAAATAGAATATATTCTATTTTCTCTTTTCTCCACTATTCCTTTCTTCTTCTCCTCTTTTTTTTCTTCTTTTCTTCTTCTTCTTCTTCTTCTTCTTCTTCTTCTTCTTCTTCTTCTTCTTCTTCTTCTTCTTCTTCTTCTTCTTCTTCTTCTTCTTCTTCTTCTTCTTCTTCTTCTTCTTCTT
>NW_021233135.1:0-515 GCF_002162155.2 Triticum dicoccoides | reverse complement strand
GCTTATGTGAAAAAGTTTCAGGCTGATAAGCTCGAACCCAAAGCGGATAAATGCATCTTCATAGGACACCCAAAACAGTTGGGTATACCTCCTGTCTCAGATCCGAAAGCAATAAGGGATTGTTTCTAGAATTGGGTCCTTTCTCGAGGAAAAGTTTCTCTCGAAGGAATTGAGTGGGAGGATGGTGGAGACTTGATGAGGTTATTGAACCTTCACTTCAACTAGTGTGTAGCAGGGCACAGGAAGTTGTTCCTGTGGCACCTACACCAACTGAAGTGGAAGCTTATATTAGTGATCATAAAACTTCAGATCAAGTCACTACCAAACCTCGTGGGATGACAAGGATGCGTACTACTTCAGAGTGGTACGTAATCCTGTCTTGGAAGTCATGTTGCTAGACAACAATGAACCTACGAGCCATGGAGAAGCGATGGTGGGCCCGGATTCCGATAAATGGCTCGAGGCCATAAAATCCGAGAGAGGATCCATGTATGAAAACAAAGTGTAGACTTTGG
>NW_021233134.1:0-1179 GCF_002162155.2 Triticum dicoccoides | reverse complement strand
GATGCATCCTTTTAGAACCTTATCAGTTGCATGTCCATGTTATGTGGCTTCTTACTTTACTGCTAGTCTGCTACATGCTGCTAGTGTAAAATCTGAAGGAATTTTATGTTCAACGTTAGTGCAGTGTAAGTTTAAAGAATTATATCGTTAGTTTAGGTAAATTTCAGTGCATTTTTCAGTGTAATTTAAGTGTAAGTTCCAGTGTAGTTAATTTAGGGCATTCCAGTGTCAGTTCTACTATATTTCGCGGGACATTTAACAGTGTAATTTTGAAGGTTCTTGCAGTGTAAGTCCAGAGAATTAGACTGTTAGTTTAGGTAAATTCCCGTGCATTTTACTGTGTAATTTAAGTGTAAGTTCCAGTGTAGTTAATTTAGGGCATTCCAGTGTCAGTCCACTATATTTCACGGGACATTTAACAGTGTAATTTTGAAGGTTCTTGCAGTGTAAGTCCAGAGAATTAGACTGTTAGTTTAGGTAAATTCCCATGCATTTTACTGTGTAATCTAAGTGCAATGGGAATTATAATTCTCTCAGTTCTCTCTTGTTCTGGGTAGTGATGATCCCTGTTCTTCATCTTCGGCCTCTTTCATGTCGAACTACTCTTTCATGTTCTTTATCTTGTAGTGGCCCTTGCCCAATCTGCTTTCCTGCCCTCCGCCCCTTGTCGTGTGCCTTGCAGTTTTTGCGTGGGCAGCTCCTTAGTTAGTTTTTTTAGGTGTAGAAATGCTGATTAGAAGTTTAGAGCTGATTCCTTTACTTTCTTTTAGTTGCTTTTCCTCAAAGTTCTATTGGTAAACCACCGCCATTCGTTTCCTTTATTGTAGAAACACAGCAAGATATGATTCCCCATGATGCCATTGATCTGCCACCAGCCCGAAGTGGCATTGCTGAAAATGAACAAGGTATGGTAGCCCTCTTCCTGGTTCATGGTGAAGGCAGATTATTTACTCAATGCGCTCTGCTAATCGTGGATCTGTGCTACATTGTAATTTCCTGTTTTTCTCTGTTGGGATGCATCCTTTTAGAACCTTATCAGTTGCATGTCCATGTTATGTGGCTTCTTACTTTACTGCTAGTCTGCTACATGCTGCTAGTGTAAAATCTGAAGGAATTTTATGTTCAACGTTAGTGCAGTGTAAGTTTAAAGAATTATATCGTTAGTTTAGGTAAATTTCA
>NW_021233133.1:0-2081 GCF_002162155.2 Triticum dicoccoides | reverse complement strand
AGAAGTGAGGAAGGGAAGGAGGGGTATTTATAGCCACGGTGAAAAACTGCTCGCCCGAAGAAATTGGACGAACATGCCCCTGACCCTTCTCATTCGCATGACATGTGTCACCCACGTAGTGAGAGGTGGAGATCGTGTTAGATCGTGGGTGAGTGGATAAGTGTATCGTGGGATGCGGAACGGTTTGAGCGGCAAAGCCGAAAATTTAGATAAGATAGGTTTTAAAGTTCCATTCGCAATTTCTTCAGCTGACAAGGACACGGTGAAGATTTTGAACGAGTTTCAAATAGAACGCACATGAAGAATTTGTGAACAGATTGGGTTGAGTAAAGCATAGAGGGGAAGGGTCCGATCACATTCACTTAGCAGAAAACCAACTTGAAGAAATAGCAATAAGTGAATGCTGTAGAGAACATAAACTCATATATATATAGCCAATGAAGAAAAATGATGGAACCAGTGAAGACTATGCAAAGTTGAAGAATATGAATAATTGAGGAATTTCAACTTTTGGTGGTGGCGTGACCCACCGTATCAGAATGATGATTTCAGACACCGCGTACAATTATCGTAGGGTTCTGAGAATCAAATTCTTCGTTAATTTGTTCACACTAAGAGTGTTATTCTTCATTGATTGAAGAAAAACGTTTCTTCATGTGTTGCACATCTAAGTCATCAATTTTGCATAAGTGTTAGGATGAGTGTCCTTTTCAAAGAACATTCGAAGATTCTAGGATATTTAGCTCACACCGCAACTTGCTAAATCTCTTCTCATCCAAGGGCTTTGTGAAGATATCGGCTAGCTGTTCTTCAGTCTTCACATGCTCAATAGAAATGTCGCCCTTCAACATGATCACAAAGAAAATGATGACGAATCTGAATGTGCTTTGTCTTCAAGTGCTGATCTGGTTTGTGAGCAATCTTGATGGCACTCTCATTGTCACAGAAGAGAGGCACATTCTTCATGTTGACTCCGTAGTCCTTGAGAGTTTGCTTCATCCATAGCAATTGGGCACAGCAATAACCAGCGGCAATGTACTCAGCTTCAGCAGTAGATAGTGATACACAGTTCTGTTTCTTCGAGGGCCAACAGACCAAAGATCGTCTGAGGAAATGACATGTACCAGATGTTGACTTGCGATCCACACGATCACCAGCATAGTCAGAGTCAGAATATCCAACAAGATCAAAAACCGAGCCCTTGGGGTACCATAATCCAAGTGTTGGTGTGTGAGTTAGATATCGAAGAATATGCTTCACAGCCTTATGGTGTGATTCCTTCGGTGTAGCTTGAAATCGGGCAGACATGCAAACACTAAGCATTATATCTGGCCTAGATGCACACAAGTACAATAAGGAACCTATCATGGAGCAGTATACCTTATGATCGAAGTCAATACCATTTTCATCAGTGCACATATGGCCATTTGTGGGCATAGGAATTTTGACGCCTTTGCAATCTTGCATGCCGAATTTCCTCAGTACATCCTTGAGGTATTTCTCCTGAGAGATGAATATGTCATTGTGTTGTTGACGAATTTGAAGACCTAAGAAGAATTTCAACTCTCCCATCCTAGACATTTGATATTCTTCACTCATCATATAGGCAAATTCATCACTATAACGTTGGTCAGTACAGCCAAAGATAATATCATCAACATATATTTGGCACACAAACAATTCACCATCATAAGATTTAGTGGAAAGAGTAGGGTCGAGTGAACCGGGTTTGAAGCCTTTCTTCATGACGAGTTCCTTCAAGGTATCATACCAAGACCGTGGGGCCTGCTTGAGGCCATAGAGGGCCTTGTTGAGTCTAAAGACTTTGTCAGGATTCTTTGGATCTTCAAAACCTGGGGGTTGAGCAACATATACTTCTTCCTCAACCTTACCATTGAGGAATGCACTTTTCACATCCATTTGATATAAAGTGATATCATGATGGTTAGCATAAGCAAGTAATATGTGAATAGCCTCAAGTCTATCAACAGGTGCAAAAGTTTCATCGAAATCAATTCCTTCAACCTGTGTGTAGCCTTGAGCTACAAGCCGTTCCTTATTCCTCACCACAAGGACATTTT
>NW_021233132.1:0-884 GCF_002162155.2 Triticum dicoccoides | reverse complement strand
CTGGTGTTGATCATGTTTTGCACGCGAGAGAGGTTTAGTCAGCGGATCTGCGACATTCAGATCCGTGTGCACTTTGCAAATCTCTATGTCTCCATCTTGAACATTTTCACGGATGGAGTTGAAACGACGCTTGATGTGCCTGGTCTTCTTGTGAAACCTGGGCTCCTTTGCGAGGGCAATAGCTCCAGTGTTGTCACAGAAGAGTTTGATCGGCCCCGACGCATTGGGTATGACTCCTAGGTCGGTGATGAACTCCTTCACCCAAATCGCTTCATGTGCTGCCTCCGAGGCTGCCATGTACTCCGCTTCACACGTAGATCCCGCCACGACGCTCTGCTTGCAGCTGCACCAGCTTACTGCTCCGCCATTCAACATATACACGTATCCGGTTTGTGACTTAGAGTCATCCAGATCTGAGTCGAAGCTAGCGTCGACGTAACCCTTTACGACGAGCTCTTCGTCTCCTCCATAAACGAGAAACATGTCATTCGTCCTTTTCAGGTACTTCAGGATATTCTTGACCGCTGTCCAGTGTTCCTTGCCGGGATTACTTTGGTATCTTGCTACCAAACTTACGGCAAGGTTTACATCGGGTCTGGTACACAGCATGGCATACATAATAGATCCTATGGCTGAAGCATAGGGGATGACACTCATCTCTTCTTTATCTTTTGCCGTGGTCGGTGACTGAGCTGAGCTCAGTCTCATACCTTGTAACATAGGCAAGAACCCCTTCTTGGACTGATCCATTCTGAATCTCTTCAAAATCTTATCAAGGTATGTGCTTTGTGAAAGACCTATGAGGCGTCTCGATCTATCTCTATAGATCTTGATGCCTAATATATAAGCAGCTTCTCCAAGGTCCTTCATTGAAAAACACTTAT
>NW_021233131.1:0-1524 GCF_002162155.2 Triticum dicoccoides | reverse complement strand
TCTAAATCCTATGCGCGCAGGGGTCTGGGCCCATCGCCCATTGCACACCTGCACGTTGCGTACGCAGCCGGAAGCAGACCTAGCAACCTCCATTACAAAGGAAGTTGCGTTAACGCAGTCCAACCCGGCGCGCGCCGCTCAGTCGCTGACGTCACGAAGGCTTCGGCTGATACCACGACGTCGGGATACCCATAAATACTCCCGCATAGATGGTTAGTGCGTATAGACCAAATGGCCAGACTCAGATCAAATACCAAGATCTCGTTAAGCGTGTTAAGTATCCGCGAACGCCGACCAGGGCTAGGCCCACCTCTCTCCTAGGCGGTCTCAACCTGCCCTATCGCTCCGCCACAAAGTAACAGTCGGGGGCCGTCGGGAACCCAGGCCCACCTCTACCGGGATGGAGCCACCTGTCCTTCCAGCCCCCACATCGGAACCACTTGCGGGTACTCAACGAGCTGACCCGACTTTAGTCACCATCTGTAGAGGATATGTATGTATAGTAAATACCCGTGATCACCTCCCGAGTGATCATGGCCCGATAGTATAGCAAGGCAGACTGACAATAATGTAGGGCCAATGATGATAAACTAGCATCCTATACTAGGCATTTAGGATTGCGGGTAAGGTATCAATGACTGTAGCAACAATGACAGGCTATGCAACAGAATAGGAGTAACCGAACAGTAACATGCTATACTACTCTAATGCAAGTAGTATAGAGAAGAATAGGCGATATCTGGTGATCAAGGGGGGGCTTGCCTGGTTGCTCTGGCAAGAGGAGGGGTCGTCAACTCCGTAGTCGAACTGGGGGTCGCCGGCAGTCTCGGGGTCTACTGGAAAGAAGTAACGGAGGGAAAACACAATAAATAACAAAGCAATCAAAGCATCACAAAGCGTAACATGGCAATAGGCGGTGTTCGGTGTGCCCTAACACGGTAGTAGGTGATACCGGTGAAGGGGGAAACATCCGGGAAAGTATCCCCAGTGTTTCGTGTTTTTGGACAGATGAACCGAAGGTGAAATATTGCAGGTTCACTATGCTAGGGATGCGTGGCGGATGAACAGGCTGCGTTTCCGGGTTCGTCTCGTCGTTCTGAGCAACTTTCATGTTGAAAATATTTTAATCCGAGTTACGGATTAAAAGATATGATTTTCTAAAGATTTTATTAATTTATGGAATTTAATTAATTATTTAATTAATTCGAAAAATGATTTAATGACATCAGCATGATGTCATGCTGACATCAGCAGTCAACAGAGTTGACTGGTCAACCTGACTTGTGGGTCCCATTCGTCATTGACTGATTATTCTAATTAGGGTTTAATTAAACTATCTACTTAATTAGATTAATTAAACATGATTAATTAACTTAATTAATTCATTAACTATTTTAATTATTAACTAATTAATTAATTATATATTTATTTTTATTTCATTTTTTAAACGTTTTGGACTGGGGCCCATTGTCATAGTACCACTGGAGCCTATGCGGGCGTGCGGGTTATGGGCGCCACCCGAAC
>NW_021233130.1:0-1272 GCF_002162155.2 Triticum dicoccoides | reverse complement strand
CAGTCCGTGGTAACTAGCACCCAGTCAAGTTTTTCAAAAGTTGGAATAGATCTGTTATTGGCCCAGGTGTATTGGCGCCCCGACATAGAAAGTTCCTGTAAGTCGAGGCTATCAATAACAGCGTTAAAAAGAAATGGCCATCTAGTGTCGAATCTGTCATTGTTTTTCTCCTGGTGATATCGAAGAATATTGAAATCCCCCCCAAGTAGCATTGGGTGCGGATTTTCTCGACAGGTGTTGACAATTTCTTTGAGAAAAGCCGATTTGAACTCATCTTGAGCGGCACCATAAACGGCAACCAAACTCCAGATGAAGTTATCGGCTTTGTTTCGAAGGTTGAATTTAATGTGGTACTCCCCCTTCGACGAGGAAAGAAGTTCCAAGTAGGTGGAGTGTATACCTAACAGGATACCCCCGGACCTCCCTGAAGGCGGTAAAATATGCCATTCATAATCTTTGCCACATGAAAAATGGTCTAGATCACGTGTAGGAAAGTCACGCCTACCACACTCAGAGATTGCCACAAAGTCAAGAGCATAATCCCTGACACAATCAGAAATATGTTTATGTTTAGCCAAGTCACCAAGACCTCTGCTATTCCAAAACATCCCTTTCATGATGAACCTTTTTTGCATTTGGAGACTTTTGCTTTTTTATTTGAGCGTCCCTTCTTTTTACCTGAACTAGACTTGTTCTTACGTACCGACGCGACAAGCTCACATAGCATAGTGTCGCGCATGGTATCTTCTAAGTCTACCTCAGTTGCATCTTTGACCAGATGAGAGAGAAGTCTGCCTTCATGATTGGCATCCAACTCCTCATCTTCCTCATCTGATGCTAAGGGATCCACAAGAGTATACGATTTAGGAGCAACCGTAAGCCGGTCGAACTCCACTTGCTTAAGAGCCTTAACAGACAAGTCAACGGCTGATACATTTTTACCTAGTGAAATACCAAGACTAGTAATATTTGAAGAGACTTTGGCATTGTCAAAAGAGAGGAAGGATTTGGAAGAGGACGTACCATCAAAGTCGAGATTCCGCGAGGCCGTTCTACGCATGGCCTTCCGCATGGAGTCCTCGTCCGTAGCAGAAGCCCCATCGGAGTCAACATGGTGACGCCCGCTACGTCTGAGATTAGCCGTCGTCGACTCGGATTGAACCAGCGTCCCGGAGGCCCTGAATGGTGGAGTAGAGGGCTCCGGCGAAGGTGAGGCGGCCCTGGCGGGCGGCGACCTACCCCCCTCCACCTCGATCGCCAAGGGGGTCTCCC
>NW_021233129.1:0-2205 GCF_002162155.2 Triticum dicoccoides | reverse complement strand
CTTAGCGGGAGGAAAATACTTAGAGATAAAAGCATCTTTGCACTTGTTCCATGAATCAATACTATTCTTAGGCAAAGATGAAAACCAAGCTTTAGCACGATCTCTAAGCGAAAAAAGAAATAGCTTCAATTTAACAACATCATTGTTGACATCTCTTTTCTTTTGCGTATCACATAAATCAACGAAGCTATTCAGATGAGTAGCGGCATCTTCACTAGGAAGGCCGGCGAATTGATCTTTCATAACAAGATTCAACAAAGCAGTATTAATTTCACAAGATTCAGCATCGGTAAGAGGAGCAATCGGAGTGCTAAGGTAATCATTATTATTGGTATAGGTGAAGTCACACAATTTTGTAGTATCTTGAGCCATCGCGACAAACAAGCAATCTAACACACGAGCAAACAAAAAGCAAGCGAAAAAAAGAGGCAAATAGAGAGGGAGGATAGAGAGAGAGGGCGAATAAAACGGTAAGGGTGAATTGGGGGGAGAGGGAAACGAGAGGCAAATGGCAAATAATGTAATGCGAGAGATAGGGATTGTGATGGGTACTTGGTATGTTGACTTTTTGCGTAGAGTCCCCGGCAACGGCGCCAGAAATCCTTCTTGCTACGTATTGAGCTTGCGTTGGTTTTCCCTGAAGAGGAAGGGATGATGCAGCAGTGTAGCGTAAGTATTTCCCTCAGTTTTTGAGAACCAAGGTATCAATCCAGTAGGAGCCCACGCTCAAGTCCCTCGTACCTGCACAAAGCGGTAGCTACTCGCAACCAACGCGATTAGGGGTTGTCAAGCCCTTCACGGTCACTTACGAGAGTGAGATCTGATAGATATAATATTTTTGGCATTTTTGATATAAAGATGCAAAGTAAAAAGTAAAGGCAAAGTAAATAGCAAAACAATATAAAAGTGATGGAGATTGATATGATGAGAATAGACCCGGGGGCCATAGGTTTCACTAGTGGCTTTTCTCAAGAGCATAAGTATTCTACGGTGGGTGAACAAATTACTGTTGAGTAATTGACAGAATTGATGATAGTTATGAGAATATCTAGGCATGATCATGTATATAGGCATCACGTCCGTGACAAGTAGACCGAAATGATTCTGCATCTACTACTATTACTCCACTCATCGACCGCTATCCAGCATGCATCTAGAGTATTAAGTTAAAAACAGAGTAACGCCTTAAGCAAGATGACATGATGTAGAGAGATAAATTCATGCAATATGAAATAAACCCCATCTTGTTATCCTCGATGGAAACGATACAATACGTGCCTTGCTGCCCCTTCTGTCACTGGGAAAGGACATCGTAAGATCGAACCCAAAGCTAAGCACTTCTCCCATGGCAAGAACTACCAATCTAGTTGGCCAAACCAAACGGATAATTCGAAGAGACTTGCAAAGATAACCAATCATACATAAAAGAATTCAGAGAAGATTCAAATATTATTCATAGATAAACTTGATCATAAACCCACAATTCATCGGTCTCAACAAACACACCGCAAAAAGAAGATTACATCGAATAGATCTCCACGAGAGAGGGGGAGAACTTTGTATTGAGATTCAACGAGAGAGAAGACGCCATCTAGCTACTAACTATGGACCCGAAGGTCTAAGGTAAACTGCTCACACTTCATCGGAGAGGCTATGATGATGTAGATGCCCTCCGTGATGACGGCCCTCTTCAGGCGGAGCTCCGGAACAGGCCCCAAGATGGGATCTCGTGGATACAGAAAGTTGCGGCGGTGGAATTAGGTTTTTGGCTCACTCCCTGTTCGTTTGGGGGTACGTAGGTATATATAGGAGGAAGGAGTACGTCGGTGGAGCTCCGAGGGGCCCACGAGGCAGGGGGCGCGTCCTGGGGGGGCGCCCCCCCACCCTCGTGACCGCCTCTTTTGTTCCTTGGAGCAGGGTCCAAGTCTCCTGGATCACGTTTGATGAGAAAATCACGTTCCCAAAGGTTTTATTCCGTTTGGACTCCGTTTGATATTCCGTTTTTTCGAAACACTGAAATAGGCAAAAAAACAGCAATTCTGGGCTGGGCCTCCGGTTAATAGGTAGTCCCAAAAATAATATAAAAGTGGAAAATAAAGCCCAATATAGTCCAAAACAGTAGATAATATAGCATGGAGCAATCAAAAATTATAGATACGTTGGAGACGTATCAGGCATCCCCAAGGTTAATTCCTGCTCGTCCTC
>NW_021233128.1:0-1163 GCF_002162155.2 Triticum dicoccoides | reverse complement strand
ATAATACAGTTATAGCATGAATAAAAGACATTTATCATGAACATTGAAATATAATAATACTTTTATTATTGCCTCTAGGGCATATTTCCAACAGTCTCCCACTTGCACTAGAGTCACCAATCTAGTTACATTGTGATGAATCGAACACCCATAGAGTTCTGGTGTTGATCATGTTTTGCACGCGAGAGAGGTTTAGTCAGCGGATCTGCGACATTCAGATCCGTGTGCACTTTGCAAATCTCTATGTCTCCATCTTGAACATTTTCACGGATGGAGTTGAAACGACGCTTGATGTGCCTGGTCTTCTTGTGAAACCTGGGCTCCTTGGCGAGGGCAATAGCTCCAGTGTTGTCACAGAAGAGTTTGATCGGCCCCGACGCATTGGGTATGACTCCTAGGTCGGTGATGAACTCCTTCACCCAAATCGCTTCATGCGCTGCCTACGAGGCTGCCATGTACTCCGCTTCACACGTAGATCCCGCCACGATGCTCTGCTTGCAGCTGCACCAGCTTACTGCTCCACCATTCAACATATACACGTATCCGGTTTGTGACTTAGAGTCATCCAGATCTGAGTCGAAGCTAGCGTCGACGTAACCCTTTACGACGAGCTCTTCGTCTCTTCCATAAACGAGAAACATGTCCTTCGTCCTTTTCAGGTACTTCAGGATATTCTTGACCGATGTCCAGTGTTCCTTGCCGGGATTACTTTGGTATCTTGCTACCAAACTTACGGCAAGGTTTACATCGGGTCTGGTACACAGCATGGCATACATAATAGATCCTATGGCTGAAGCATAGGGGATGACACTCATCTCTTCTTTATCTTTTGCCATGGTCGGTGACTGAGCCGAGCTCAATCTCACACCTTGTAACATAGGCAAGAACCCCTTCTTGGACTGATCCATTTTGAACCTCTTCAAAATCTTATCAAGGTATGTGCTTTGTGAAAGACCTATGAGGCGTCTCGATCTATCTCTATAGATCTTGATGCCTAATATATAAGCAGCTTCTCCAAGGTCCTTCATTGAAAAACACTTATTCAAGTAGGCCTTAATGCTGTCCAGAAATTCTATATTATTTCCCATCAAGAGTATGTCATCTACATATAATATGAGAAATGCTACAGAGCTCCCACTCACTTTCTTGTAAACGCAGGCTTC
>NW_021233127.1:0-1211 GCF_002162155.2 Triticum dicoccoides | reverse complement strand
AAGTAGTTTCTGGTGTTTGTAGTCTACTGGAGGCCGTGGACAGCGCTGACCGTAGGGGTGGGCTGTGATGCGGTAGGTACGTGGCACGGTGTACCGAATACCCGTTAGGTATCTCGGGAACCCTGTTCACATCGTTCGGGGCCGTATGGGAAACCTCGGCCGGACTCCCTGCGGATGGAACCTGAATAGGCGATAAACCTGGACTAGAGGCTTAAGTGTTTAGGTAGGTCGTGGTCTACACCCACGTCGGCTTTCGCTTGAAGTCTGCCGAGCACATGTCGTGTGCAGACGCTAAGTGGTGGAAACATGTATGAAGAAGTACACCCCTGCAGGGTTAACATGATCTATTCGAATAGCCGCGTCCGCGGTAAAGGACTACTTGGTTGCCTATACAGTTCATAGACAAGTAAATGGAAACTACTAAAAGCCTCAAGATAAGAGTGAGTGTCGAGGATGGCTCTTCCGTAGGAAGACGGAGGCGGATCCTCGGTAGTGTATTGAATTGGTGAGTAGTGGACTCGTGTGCGCAAAACCATTTCAAGTTGGAGTATCGTAGGATAGCCTAGCCAAGAGTCAAAGCTGGCTTGCTGCAATAACTCCACCAACCCTTCTTGATACTAAGCATGTATGTAGGATCTGATGTAAGTCTTGCTGAGTACCTTTGTACTCATGTTGCTATAATCTACATTTTTACAGAAGACGCTGCAACCCCTTCTGATGGGTTCTATGTAGACGTTGACATCAACGAGTAGGCTAAAGACCCAGGTGGTGACCCTGAGCTTGTGAAGGACCACGTAGTATAGTTAGGCTTTCCAAGCCTCTTTTATTTTACTAGTTGTTTGTACTCAGACAAGTTACTTCCGCTGCTGGTTTGTATGACTGTATGACTTGTATGTTGGGTCGTGAGACCCGTACCTTTGTGTATGTTATGTATGGCTCCCTGAGCCTTAAATAAAGTACTTGTGTCGTAGAGTCATGTTGTGATGCTTCGTTGTATTTGCACATATCGAGCATATTGTGTGTATGATTGAAATGCTTGGTATGTGTGGGATCTGACTATCTAGTTGTTTATCTTTAGTAGCCTCTCTTACCGGGAAATGTCTCCTAGTGTTACCGCTGAGCCATGGTAGCTTGCTACTTCTCTGGAACACTTAGGCTGGCCGGCATGTGTCCTTCTTCGTTCCTGTGTCTGTCCCTTCGGGGAAATGTCA
>NW_021233126.1:0-732 GCF_002162155.2 Triticum dicoccoides | reverse complement strand
TGTAGAAAGCATGTCTGACAGAAGAAAAGCAAACCAAGCAATGTTATTCCTTCTTATAAATAGCAATGTTATGGCACAACCAGAGCTCCATAAAGATGAGGCGCATTACCATACATTTCTCCATGTACACATACACCAAATAAACTAGCCCAGTTCTGCTAATCGAAGCACATCTTTTTGGTGGAATTGAAAAGCTGTAGATAGGGAAAACAAAGGAGCTTGCTAGCGGCATGGATAGGAGGTGTGTTAGACTGTATTTACATGTGTATATTGTAACGTTGTATACCACCTCATTATATATATATGTGATAGGCCACCCCTAGAGGGTTGTGCCGGTTCCCCCCAAAGCCTATTGTCTTACATGGTATCACGCTAGGTTACGTCCGCTTCCGCCTAAAAACTCTAAACCGCCGCCGCCGCCGCCGCCGCGCCCGCCGCCGCCGTCGCCCGACTGCTATGACGTCCGCCGCTGCGTCCGGCTCCACCGCCACCGGTTTTCTGCCGGCCTCCCTCGCGGCACTTCTCTCGAGGCCGCTGGATGCCGCCTCCCTTCAGGCGCCGATCGGGACACGGAGCGTCGGCTCCCTCTTCGCGCTCCCGCCGGCTGCTACTTCGCCCGGGCAGGCGCTTGTGGCCCACACCACCGCCGCCCCGTCAACCGCGGCTGTCGCGCCTCGGCCACTGCGCCGCTGGTGGCGGAGGACGTCGCGCTGGCAGGCTTCGCGGCGTCAA
>NW_021233125.1:0-745 GCF_002162155.2 Triticum dicoccoides | reverse complement strand
TACTTTTGTACATCCCTATTTCAAGCGGTATCTTCAACCTAGCATTCTCATCGGCAATAGCAGTGGTATCCTCAGCGGAGGGGTTAGTTACCACATCAACAGTTGAAGATATTGTAGTAGCAGCAGTAGAACATTCAGCAACAGAGGTAGCGTTATCACGCTCGATGCATTTAAGACATGGTGGTTCAAATCCTTCCTGAGCGGAACTGATCTATTTGGCGCGAAGTGACTCGTTTTCCTTTTGAAGATCTTCATGAGCCGCTCTCAATTTCTCAAGATCTTGCTTCCTTTGAAGATAATCATAGGAAAGCCTTTCAAGAGTTGTTGAGAGCATTTCATGACGACTTTCAAGTTCCTCATACTTAACATGAAGATTTTTATGTCTTCAATTAAGGACTGAGATCGAGTCATTTCAGTGTCTAGCAGATCATCGCTTTTGTCTAACAGTTTTTGAATATGTTCCATAGCTTTTTGTTGTTCAGTTGCAATTTTAGCAAGTGTTTTGTAGCTGGGTTTGGAATCACAATCAGAGTCATCTTCACTAGATGTTTGATAGTGAGTAGTGCGTGTGTTTACCTTGGCACCGCGTGCCATGAAGCAGTAGGTAGGAGCGGAGTAGTCCTTGTCATTTGCATCGGTGTCGGTGATGAAGTCGTTGTCTTCAGTGTTGAAGATGGACTTGGCAACGTATGTTGTAGCCAGACTCGCAACGCCAGAATCGGACTCCTCCTCAGACTCCACCTCC
>NW_021233124.1:0-1638 GCF_002162155.2 Triticum dicoccoides | reverse complement strand
TAGTCGAATAATTATGCAACTATGTGAAGACTCTCTAACATTTAATAATTTCAGATCTTGGTATTTTATTCAAACAGCAATCAAAGCAAAATAAAATGACATCTAAGAATAGCAAACATCATGTGAAGAAGCAAAAACTTAGGATCAACCGATACTAACCGATAGTTGTTGAAGAAGAAAGGTGGGATGCCAACCGGGGCATCCCCAAGCTTAGAAGCTTGAGAATTATTGAAATATTATCTTGGGGTGTCTTGGGCATCCCCAATCTTGAGCTTTTGTGTCTCCTTAATTCCTCTCATATCACGGTCTCCCTAAATCTCAAAAGCTTCATCCACACAAAACTCAACAAGGACTCGTGAGATAAGTTAGTATAAACCATTGCCAAAACCTTATCATACTCTACTGTAGAAAATCACTAAAATTATTATTCAACATTGCATACTAAAGGCCTCTGCATATTTAATAGTCCTATCCTCAAATAGAATCATTAAAGAAGCAAACATGTGCAAACAATGCAAACATAACAGCAATCTTCCTAAACAGGATAGTCTATAAAGAATGCAGCAACATCCATACTTATCTAGCTCCAAAAATTATGAAATAAAATTCCCACTGTAGCAAATGTATCAGATATTAATATGCAAAAGGTTTGAACATTTTATCACATTCTGACTTTTCTATGGAATTATTGCAACAGCGGTAAACTTTCTGTTTTCAAACAGCAACATGTCTACTTGTAACATAGGCATAGTAAAGGCTATCAATGCCACTTTTATTGAAATAAAATATGCAAAACATTGTTCTAAATAGCAGCAAGAAAATCCTAACAAAATAAATTGACGCTCCAAGCAAAACACATATCATGTGGCGAATAAAAATATAGCTCCAAGTAAAGTTACCGATGAACGAAGACGAAAGAGGGGATGCCTTCCGGGGCATCCCCAAGCTTAGGCTCTTGGTTTTCCTTGAATATTACCTTGGTGTGCCTTGGGAATCCCCAAGCTTAGACTCTTGCCACTTCTTATTCCATAGTCCATCGAATCCTTACCCAAAACTTGAAAACTTCACAACACAAAACTTAACAGAAAACTCGTAAGCTCCGTTACTATAAGAAAATAAATCACCACTTCAAGGTACTGTAATGAACTCATCATTTATTTATAATGGTGTTAAACCTACTGTATTCCAACTTCTCTATGGTTTATAAACTATTTTACTAGCCATAGATTCATCAAAATAAGTAAACAACACATGAAAAACAGAATCTGTCAAAAACAGAACAGTCTGTAGTAATCTGGATCAAACATATACTTATGGAACTCCCACTCGGGGGCTTTGCTCCAGTCCTGTACTCGCCTAAGTTTGTAAAATCCTACCGAGTGGTGAGCAACCCTACCACTCGGGGGTTTAGCTGCACTCCAGTACTCGCCTAAGTTTAAAAAATCCTGCCGAGTGGTGAGCAATCCTCCCACTCGGGGGCTTAGCGGCATTCCAGTACTAGCCTAAGTTTGTAAAATCCTACTGAGTGGTGAGCAACCCTCCCACTCGGGGGCTTAGCTGCATTCCACTACTCGCCTAAGTTTAAAAAATCATGCCGAGTGATGAGCAATCCTCCCACTCGGGGGCTTAGCTGCAGTC
>NW_021233123.1:0-885 GCF_002162155.2 Triticum dicoccoides | reverse complement strand
GAGAGGTATCTCTGGGCCCACTCGGTAGGACATCATCATAATGTGCATAATGTGACCAAGGAGTTGATCACGGGATGATGTGCTACGGAACGAGTAAAGAGACTTGCCGGTAACGAGATTGAACAAGGTATCGGATACCGACGATCGAATCTAGGGCAAGTACAATACCGCTGGACAAAGGGAATTGTATATGGGATTGATTGAATCATTGACATCGTGGTTCATCCGATGAGATCATCGTGGAACATGTGGGAGCCATCATGAGTATCCAGATCCCGTTGTTGGTTATTGGCCGGAGAGTTGTCTCGGTCATGTCTGCATGGTTCCCGAACCCGTAGGGTCTACACACTTAAGGTTCAGTGACGCTAGAGTTGTTATGGGAAATAGTATGTGGTTACCGAAGGTCGTTCGGAGTCCCGGATGAGATCCCGGACATGACGAGGAGCTCCGGAATGGTCCGGAGGTGAAGATCGGTATATTGGACGAAGGGTATTGGAGTCCGGAATTGTTCCGGGGGTACCAGCGTGTCCGAAAGGGGTTTCGGAGGCCCCGACAAGCGTTGGGGGCCTTATGGGCCAAGGGGAGAGGGCACATCAGCCCACTAAGGGGCTGAGCGCCCCTCCCACCCCATCTCACGTAACAAGGAGAGGTGGGGGCGCCACCCCTAGGGCAGCCGCCCCTCCCGGCTTGGGGGGCAAGTTTCCTACGGGGTGGGGGCGCCCAAACCCATCTAGGGTTTCCCCTGTGTCCGCCGCCCCTTCCCTAGGGAACCCTAGGGCGCCTCCCCCTCCTCCCTTCCCCCTATATATAGTGAGGGAGAGAGAGGGCAGCCGGACCCTTCCCTTGACGCAGCCCTCTCCCTCCTCCAACACCTCGTCCTCCTCC
>NW_021233122.1:0-451 GCF_002162155.2 Triticum dicoccoides | reverse complement strand
TCGCGCCGCCGCCTTTGTACAACACCGAGCGCATCATCTCGATGCTCTCACACTCCGATCTATCCGGCCGTCCCCCACGTCTGGTCGCCGGTCTGATCGTGAGCCAAATTTATCGCCTCCGCAACGTCTTAAACAGCCACTACGCCGGTCCGATCGCCACGTCTAGCCGATCCTTACCGACCGCAGCCCATCGAATGGTCCAGGCCTCCTGCCAGAAGTGTCTGACACCACCGACCGCATCCGCGGTCGCTGCCATGCTCCACCTTGCACCAATCGGACGTTCCATGGCACCCGTCGAGCATGATCCTCGTACCTCCGGATGATCTTCCGCATAGCCTTCTCGCAACCTTGCTCATGATACCACTTGTTAGAATAAAACGCTAATGCAAGATCATAGACGACACACCGAGGCACGATATTTGTTAACGAGGTTCACCGATATGGCTACATC
>NW_021233121.1:0-838 GCF_002162155.2 Triticum dicoccoides | reverse complement strand
TTCCTTCAGTCTCCCACTTGCACTAGAGTCAATAATCTAGTTCACATCGCCATGTGATTTAACAGCAATAGTTCACATCACCATGTGATTAACACCCATAGTTCACATCGCTATGTGACCAACACCCAAAGGGTTTACTAGATTCAGTAATCTAGTTCACATCGCTATGTGATTAACACCCAAGGAGTACTAAGGTGTGATCATGTTTTGCTTGTGAGAGAATCTTAGTCAACGGGTATGTCATATACAGATCCGTAAGTATTTTGCGAATTCTATGTCTACAATGCTCTGCACGGAGCTACTCTAGCTAATTGCTCCCACTTTCAATATGTATCTAGATCAAGACTTAGAGTCATCTAGATTAGTGTCAAACTTGCATCGGCGTAACCTTTTACGACGAACCTTTTTCCATAATCGAGAAACATATCCTTATTCCACTAAGGACAATTTTGACCGCTCCCCAGTGATCTACTCCTAGATCACTATTGTACTCCCTTGCCAAACTCAGTGGTATGGCATACAATAGATCTGGTATACAGTATGGCATACTTTATAGAACCTATGACTGAGGCATAGGGAATGACTTTCATTCTCTTTCTATTTTCTGCCGTGGTCGGGCTTTGAGTCTTACTCAACTTAACACCTTGCAACACAGGCAAGAACTCCTTCTTTGACTGTTCCATTTTGAACTATTTCAAAAATTTATCAAGGTATGTATTCATTGAAAAAATCTTATCAAGCGTCTTCATCTATCTATATAGATCTTGATGCTCAATGTGTAAGCAGCTTCACCAAGGTCTTTCTTTGAAAAACTTTTATTCAAGTATCCTTTCATGCT
>NW_021233120.1:0-1353 GCF_002162155.2 Triticum dicoccoides | reverse complement strand
CTCTTGAGTCGGAGAATATCTTAGAATTCATTGACTTGCAGCTATGGCAATGACCAACACAGTTTTTCTTTCTGTTTCATTCCAACATTCTGGTTGGTACTGGTGAAGATTTTCTTCTTCAATAAAATACATAGAAGCAAATCAGATTGGTCGCAAATATCATGCTACTTCAGCAGAAATTATGTTTTCCACTACTTTGGGTGAGGGAGTCGGGTGTCATTTCGGTCGTGTTGATCATAAACACCTGCTGTCATAATGCACTGTCAGCAGTAGTATTGCACTGGGAATGGTAGTTGCTGTTTTTTCCCCTATCTCTAACCTGGTGATCTAGCCACTCTATTACTTTGCCTGCCATCTTCTCTTTTTGGCTGCATGTGTTAGTTGTGAAAGCGTAGAATCATTTGCGTTGGTACTTTTTTACGTACCTGCGTCATAGGAGTAATCGCACACGTTATCTGTTTTGGTCAAGAGCATCTTGGATGTTCAAACTTACCGAGGAAGGTCATGAATTAGGCCATAAAGTACTTGTGTCTTGTCTCTGTGAACTAATAATTTGTATTCGCATGCATCTATCAGGTTCCAAAACCCGGGGTTTACTCACCTTTGATGGCACTGTCTCTTTCAAGAACACTGCAACTGCGCTGTTTGTCCAAAGGGAGGCCGATGGGATCCACACATTTGCCCATTGTCGGCTTTAATGCCTCAACAACACCATCGCTATCCACTATTCACCCGGTAAATTCAGCCGGTGCTGCATTCCAACCATCTGCCCCTTCTAGAACCTCCAAGAAGAAAAGTCGTCATGTTCAGTCATTAAGGGATGGAGGCGATGGAGGCGTGTCAGACCCTAACCAGTCTATTCGCCAAGGTAACAACCTGAAAACCATTTCCTTTCTACAGACTACACTTTGTTGTCATCCTCGAACTTGTGTAGATACTTTTATTGACCGAGAGCACGTTGGTTTTAGTGTAAGATATCTCAATGCTAGATCACAGAATGGCGGTTATTGACCTCGTTAAAAGATGCAAATGACTGCAACAATATTTAACAATTTTTTTATGTGATACGATAGTACTTTTTCTATAACGAGTAATGAGTGAAGCCCACTTTTTCTTGATTAAATGGTTTTAGTGGAAGGAATGTTTAATATTCAAAATGATGTTTTATAAGGGAAAGGAACATGAAAGTGCAAGAATACATATAAGCAGCATATTAGTTATGTATGACTGACTCATTTTCCTTATATAATACTTCTAAAAGAGAAGAATGTCTAGAAACCTTTTCTGATAATTTACTAGCATGAAGAACAATAACATTCGTAAAGTTGTCACCTGTGCTTCTTCTTAGCTATC
>NW_021233119.1:0-1114 GCF_002162155.2 Triticum dicoccoides | reverse complement strand
TGGACACCGCGTGCATCTTCTACTTCAACTGGACCAGCACCTCAATCAGGTGCCTCCTCCAGTCGTGATACAAGAAAACAGGCACAACCACCATTATCTGGCAAGAGCGCACCTGCTGGGCCTGCACAGAGTTCTTCTTCTTCCATGGCATCAACAGGGCACACAAGTGATATTATTTGTCGTCGTTGTAAGGGACGAGGTCATTATGCGAGAGAATGCAAATCTCCACGTGTGATGATTGCTACCGCAGATGGTGGATATGAGTCCGCTAGTGACTATGATGAGGAGAGTTTGGCTCTTATTACACGTGAAGAACATGGTGGAGATGATTCTGATCATGAGACGCAATACATGGCTCCTGAAGACGCTGACAGGTATGAATGTTTAGTTGCTCAACGTGTTTTGAGTGTGCAGGTCACACAAGCTGAGCAAAATCAGAGGCACAATTTGTTCCATACCAAGGGAGTTGTGAAGGAACGTTCTGTGCGCGCCATAATAGACGGAGGGAGCTGCCACAACTTGGCTAGCATGGACATGGTGGAGAAGCTTTCTCTCACCACAAGACCACATCCACATCCTTACTACATCCAATGGTTCAACAACAGCGGCAAGGTTAAGGTAACACGTACTGTTCGTGTGCATTTTAGTATCTCTACATATGCTGATTATGTTGATTGTGATGTGGTACCTATGCAAGCATGTTCCTTATTACTTGGTAGACCATGGCAATTTGATAAAAACTCTGTACACCATGGTAGAAACAATCACTATACTCTTGTTCATAAGGATAAAAATATTACTTTGCTTCCTATGACTCCTGATTCCATTTTGAAAGATGATATTAATAGAGCTAATAAAGCAAAACAGGAGACGAATAAGAGTGAAAATCAGATTGTGGCAAAAGAATTTGAGTAACAAATGAAGCGTAATAGTAAACCATCTAGTGTTGCTTCTGAAATTAAATTGAAAAGTGCATGTTTATTTGCCACCAAATCTGATATTGATGAGCTAGATTTCAGCAAATCTGTTTGCTATGCTTTTGTGTGCAAAGAGGCATTATTTTCATTCGAGGACGTGCCTTCCTCTTTGCCTCCTACTGTCACTAACATTTTGC
>NW_021233118.1:0-2353 GCF_002162155.2 Triticum dicoccoides | reverse complement strand
GCCCCCCCTTTCCTTTCTCCTTCCCCCTCTTCCTATTACTACTACTAGTACTACTTCCTAATACTAGTACTCTTTCCTTCCCCCTCCAAATAAGATAAGGAAAAGAGAGGGAAACCTACTTGGAGTAGGTTTCCCCCTCCTCATGGCGTGCCCCCCCCTAGGGCTGGCCACCTCCTCCCTCCCTCCTTTATATACGGGGGTAGGGGGCACCCTAGAACACACAAGTTGATCATTGATCGTTCCTTAGCCGTGTGCGGTGCCCCCCTCCACGATATTACACCTCGGTCATATTGTAGCAGTGCTTAGGCGAAGGCCTGCAACAGGAGAACATCAAGATCGTCACCACGCCGTCGTGCTGACGGAACTCCCCCTCGGCGCCTCTGCTGGATCGGAGATCGAGGGTGCGTCATCGAGTTGTACGCGTGTCAAGAACTTGGAGGTGCCGGAGTAACGGTACTTGGATCGGTTGAACCGGAGGACGTATGACTACTTCCTCTATGTTGCGTCAACGCTTCCGCTTCGGTCTACGAGGGTACGTAGACAACACTCTCCCCTCATTGCTATATCATCACCATGATCTTGCGTGTGCGTAGGAATTTTTTTGAAATTACTACGTTCCCCAACAGTTTATGTGCGATAGAGCGTATCGTATCACGGGGTTTGGATGCATCGGCGAAGTTCGCACCAACTCTCTAGGTGATAAAGGGCAATGCATGGTACCGTAGAGGCTAGCAATGATGGAAGGGTAAGAGTGTGTATAATCCATGGACTCACATTAGTCATGAAGAACTCATATACTTATTGCAAAAGTTTATTAGCCCTCGAAGAAAATTACTATTACGCATGCTCCTAGGGGAAGGGTTGGTAGGAGTTAACCATTGCACGATCCCGACCTCCACTCATAAGGAATGCAATCAAAAGAACACCCCATGCTTCAAATTTGTCACAGAACTTTTACCATGCGTGCATGCTACGGGACTTGCCAACTTTAACACAAGTATTTCTCAATTTCATAATTACCCAACTAGCATGACTCTAACATTACCACCTTTATATCTCAAAACAATTATCAATTATCAATTTGATCATAGTGTTCAATGCACTTTATATGATAGTTTTTATTAAACCCAACTTGGATGCCCATCATATTAGGACTAATTTTATAACCCAAGCATATTGCCATGCTGTTCTAGACTCTCAAAATAATATAAGTGAAGCATGAGAGTTCATCTATTTCTTCAAAATAAAACCACCACCGTGCTCTAAAAGGATATAAGTGAAGCACTAGAGCAAATGACAAGCTACTCCGAAAGATATAAGTGAAGATCAATGAGTAGTCAAATAATTATATAACTATGTGAAGACTCTCTAACATTTAAGAATCTCAGATCTCAAGATATTATTAAAACAGAAAGCAAAACAAAACAAAGTGGCATTTCAAGGATAGCACACATCATGTGAAGAAGCAAAAACTTAGGTTCAACCGATACTAACCGATAATTGTTGAAGAAGAAAGGTGGGATGCCTACTTGGGCATGCCCAAGCTTGGATGCTTGAGACTTCTTGAAATATTATCTTGGGGTGCCTTGGGCATCCCCAAGCTTGAGCTTTTGTGTCTCCTTAATTCCTTTTATATCACGGCTTCCCTACATCTTAAAAACTTCATCCACACAAAACTCAACAAGAACTCGTGAGATAAGTTAGTATAAATCAACGCAATAACCTTATCATTCTCTACTGTAACAAATCATTAAAATTATTATTCAACATTGCATACTAACTTCCTCCGCATATTTAATACTCCTATCCTCAAATAGAATCATTAAACAAGCAAACATATGCAAACAATGCAAACATAACAGCAATCTGCTAAAACAGTACAGTCTGTAAAGAATGCAAGATTCATCATACTTCCCTAACTCCAACAATTATGAGAAAAATACTACACTATAAAAAATTTATCAGAGCTTATTTTTCAAAAAGTTTCAACAATTTATCGCATTCTGACTTTTCTAGGGAATTTTTGCAACATCGATAAACTTTCTGTTTTGAAACAGCAACATGTATACTTGCAAAATAAGCATGGGAACGGCTATCCTTGACATTATTATTGAAAATATAGATGCAAAATATTATTATAAATAAAATCAAGCAAATACTAACAAAATAAAATAACGCTCCAAGCAAAGCACATATCATGTGGTGAATAAAAATATAGCTCCAAGTAAAGTTACCGATGAACGAAGACGAAAGAGGGGATGTCATCCGGGGCATCCCCAAGCTTAGGCTCTTGGTTGTCCTTGAATATCACCTTGTGGTGCCTTGTGCATCCCCAAGATTAGTATCTTTCCAC
>NW_021233117.1:0-567 GCF_002162155.2 Triticum dicoccoides | reverse complement strand
TGTGGGTTAGGGCCCACTCAAAAGAAACACCATTGAAATAATTGATTGAAAGGGGGGATTGCACCGGTTGAATTAAATGACTTGAATGAGATAACAACCTTGAAATATCTTGAACGGATTAAGAATGGAAACACAAGTCTTTTGAGATATCTTGAGCACTCCGGATAAGAATAGAGAGAGGTGAACAATTAAGAGGTGCATCGACGTGGAAAAACATTTGAAACGAGGAAAGGGATATGATCAACACCGAAAGCTTGAATTAAATCCACCGGAGAGGAATACGAGAATGAAGATTGATGAACTTGAAGCTCCGTTAGTATCTTCTTGAGAATCACCGGATAAGAGCATTGATTGAAAAGAGTGAAGAGACTTCACATGAATAAATGGATACTTGGTTAAGAAATCTGAGTCCTTGAAGAAAAAGGGTGGGAGGGTGGGGAAAACAAAGACAACTTGGGATGAACGAAACAAACACCGGTTAGAAACTTAGAGTTGATCTTGCGGATGTTGAGAATGATCGGATCCACTTGAAGAGAAGCACGCCGGTTTGGAAAAGAATTGACATGA
>NW_021233116.1:0-2007 GCF_002162155.2 Triticum dicoccoides | reverse complement strand
AGGATTTTATTGGCCGACAGCCCGGGCAGATGCTCAGGACTTAGTCCAACGATGCGTCGGTTGCCAGCTCTTCGCTAATCAGAGCCACATGCCACCCACCGCCCTCAAAACTATACCCATCACCTGGCCGTTCGCGGTCTGGGGGCTTGACATGGTTGGACCCCTTAAAGGGGGAACCCACAAGCGCAAATACTTATTGGTCATGGTGGACAAATCCACCAAATGGATTGAAGCCAAGCCGGTTAAAACGACAGAATCTGGACCTGTGATAGATTTTATATCCGGGGTAGTACACCGTTTTGGCGTCCCCCACAGCATCATCACTGATAACGACACGAATTTCACGGCCGACGAGGTCAAACTCTGGTGCAAAAATATGGGCATCAAGCTCGACTATGCATCAGTCTATCATCCCCAAACTAACGGCCAAGTCGAGCGAGCAAATGGTCTAATCATGAGCGGCATCAAACCCAGACTAGTGCGGTCCCTCAAGGAATCTAACACGCACTGGGTAGAGGAGCTCGACTCCGTACTCTGGGGGCTGCGGACCACACCAAACCGAACTACCGGATTCACACTATTTTTATGGTGTACGGCGCAGGGGCAGTTCTGCCCTGCGATATAATTCATGACTCACCTCGCGTGCGCATGTACGAATAAAGAGAAGCCGAGCTGGATCGGCAGGACAGTTTGGACGCCTTAGAGGAGGAGCGGGACGTGGCAAAAGCTCGTTCCGCATTTTATCAATAGCAGGCTCGAAGATATCAAAGCAGAGAAGTACGGGCCAAAGCTTACAATGTTGGCGAACTTGTTCTACGCCTGCCGGACAAGAAAAAGGACAAACTTAAGCCCAAGTGGGAAGGTCCCTTCATCATCGACCAAGTCCTAACCGGCGGAGCATACCGTCTACGCAACGCATCTGACAACCGACTCGAGCCGAACCCATGGGACGCAGCCAGTCTCCGAAGATTCTACGCCTAACGCCGGACTCAGAGTTCGTCTCACTCCTCCATCCTCCTTTTTACATTTTCACTGTCTCTTGTCCCCCTCCTTCTTCCCACTTTTTTTCTCGAATACCTTGGATAGGCTGATCTGCGCATTGTTCGCACACAGTTGATGTGCTCCTAGCACTAATTATACCTGGGGGCTTCTTTAAGAGAAGCTTAATTATACGGGCTTCATGCCCGACACATGTGTCATACTTCCGCATGTACCTTATTTTTCACCATTATATGCATCGATATGACTTAAGTTTTGGCCAAGCTGGGTTGCCTGGCTCCTGTGCTTACCCCTACGTTCCCGATTGTTCGGCTAGGAGGTAAAGGGAGCACCTATGCGATTGTTACTGCCGGGTCAGCCGGATGTGTACCTCAGACTGGGTGAAGCCGAAAGCTAGCGTTCTTAAGAGAATATTCAGTCGGTGACTTGAAAGATGATTTATTACTTATTCATTTGCCCCCAGATGCTTTCTCTGCTATTTTCGCAGTCCAGACATGCACTTTAGGGCATGCCTCCCAGGGAAAGGAACCCTTAACAGAATTATTCTCCCTGGAAGATGTTTCTTACTAACCATGTAATATAACATAGCTAGTTGGGCACTTGTCTGATAAAGCAATTATGACCCCGACGCCTTGTCTCCATGCATGCCCCGGTTCTTCTATAACCGTAAGGGTATTCGGACACACTCCGGACTATTGGGTCCGGAGGTTGAAGCGAAAAGGTCCGCAAAGACAAACGATCTACAATCCGGCTAGAAGGCATTTTACATGTTATTTCAAATTACATCGTCAAACTGACTGATTGTACTCCTCTTCAATCCCATCTAACAGGCTGTCTAATTTACAGTCCTGTTGGGAATATTTTGCGGCCAGTTCTACTTGGCCGTACATCAAGCTCACAGGGATCTCCTTCCCATTAGGCCCCGCAGGTCCGACCTCGACCATGTGGTTTGGGTCAGCCTTCGGGTACCACGTCTTCACCATGGCCCAGGCCTCCCTGGCGCCCTGA
>NW_021233115.1:0-1004 GCF_002162155.2 Triticum dicoccoides | reverse complement strand
CTATGCCCCGTCCCATCCGAATGCCGCGGTCTGCCCCGCTTCGCGCGCGCCCCCAAATTTCGCACCCCGCGGAATCCGCGAGCAACAAATCAGTCTGTCAGACGCGGTGTTTCCGGCGATCCGTCGCTCGGAGATCGTCGAAGCTCGAAAGATCACTCGACGCAAAAATAGAATGGATCGAGTCGACCGAAGACAAATTGCTCCCTGTCAACGAAGAGATTCTTTGATCCAGAACAGCGCACAACTAGAGCGCAAAGGTTAATCGGAAACGACATCAACTCCTTCTTCGCTCGAAGCCTCAATCCATTCGGGGGCTAATGATGGGGTTATGTACCTAGGGTAGGGTCATGGACCTGTTCCAAGTAACTTACCCTAGGACATCCCTAGAAGAGGTCGCCTTCCAGTCGACCAACGAGGATTCACTCGACTGGCCTGAAGGACTCGACCACGAAGACTCACTCGACCACCAGGAGGTCAAAAGGCACTCTGCACCGCAACGGCCTGTAATTAAGTAGACTTTATGATAGTAAAGGCACTTTATGTGGGGCGTTACCAGTAACGCCCCAGACTTAACTCACCTTAAACCCTCTCCTACGTGGGCTGGCTGGGGTCCTGGCGCACTCTATATAAGCCACCCCCCTCCACAGGCAGAAGGGTTCGGCACCTTGTAATCCATACATTCATAATCCACTCGACCGCCTCCGGGCTCCGAGATGTAGGGCTGTTACTTCTTCCGAGAAGGGCCTGAACTAGTACATCCTTTGTGCTTACAACCTCTCCATAGCTAGGACCTTGCCTCTCCATACCTACCCCCACTCTACTGTCAGGCTTAGAACCACGACACCGGCCGTACCTACTATGTAGCTCCTATTCCACACACACACATACCCTCCCTACACCGCCAACCACGGACCCTCCCTGAGCTCCAGCCTTCACCAGGACCATCCGCCCGTATAAACATTATATTGGCTATCTTCGTTGCCATCCCCCCCCTCCCCCCCCCC
>NW_021233114.1:0-1625 GCF_002162155.2 Triticum dicoccoides | reverse complement strand
GTACGTCCATTTATAATGTGTGTAATTGGAAGAAGGTCGGTATTAGTCGGTGTACATGCATATGTTTTCTCATTTGATCGATCAAGCATCGTGCATGCATGTAGGAATAGTAGGGCATTTGAACATGCTTATTGATCTTAATAGGAACACTTTTCGCCGGTGATTTCTGACTTGGAAGAGCGTTGTATGGTACTCCCTCCGTTTTAAATTACTCGTCGCAGAAATGGATGTATCTAGAACTAGAATACATCTAGATACATCCATATCTGCGACAAGTAATTCGGAACGGAGGGAGTAGTACATCCGGGTGCCTGAAGCAGGCAACTTGCGATAGTATGATTAGTTTGAAGCCATACATACTTATTTCACAAAATACATGGTTCATCACTTCTATTTTCTTACTATTTGTTTTCACTAATGGTGTATATCTTTTTTTCGGAATTTTTCCTAATGTATACATATGGAAACTCGGTTCAAGCACAATTTGCCATCAGAATATGTAGTCTAAAGTTTCTTTTGGTTTTGCCTTGCAAGATTTAATGACCAGAACTACTTCAGTACTTTATTCTGACTCACTACTTTTAATAGAATAGGGTCCCTATTCAATGATACAAATTCAATGAAGATTGGCATGTCGGGATCAGTTTAATATGTGCTTTGGGAGAAGATTTCAAATAGGGTCTATATTCATATATTTATATACTATTCCCCTAAAATTGATTCGACATGCACTTCTTGGCTCTCAAATTAAGGTATGCATCTTTTATGCTTTCCAAAAGCAGTGGAAGAAGAAAAGAGTTCATGATGTGCTTTCGTTGGAGAACAAAGAGAATGCTACTCTCCATTTTGGATGGAGAAGTGGTAGTTCTTGCTGTGTACTTTAGGACTAATTAGCTAGTGATTGAGGGGCCTACAAGATATGCCATGATTGATGCATAACTGATTGTATCTTCATTACGAAGACATACCTCATCTATCTCACATGAAATCACAAAAACGGAAGAAACAAACCAAATAAAATTAAACAAAACAAGAGTTCAAACCAAGCACATGAAACCAGATATGAAGATGAAAAACCAAACATTTCGTGACAAAAAAATACAATTAAACTTACATGAACCTGAACAACTCTTGGAAAACACAACAACTAAAATTAAAAACCTCAAACTAACGTAACAACCAACCAATTAGCCAAATAATCAACTCAAGGCCCTTTCTATCATCACATACAGAAATTCTATGTAGTGTCTAAATAATGTGTGTATCTTTATGAAAGATTTCAGAATGCACACAATATGATGTTTATACATATATACAACACAACATAAAGTGAACAAACAACAAGTGAATACTTAATCAGATAAGGTTTAACAACATTGCATACACAATTTCTCACATATATAATGTATCAATAGGCGCGGCGTGGGCATGGCTAGTGTTATCACTAGGAACGATTGTGCTAACTGACCATTAAATAATCCTCTTATAAAACAAGGTTATATGAAATATGTTTGAATTTTAAAAAACCTAATACGCACTGCATTGTGGAACGGATGGCGCAGCTTTGTCCTAATTCAAATTATATAAAGTTTGACCAAATTTATAGAAAGCAATACGAATATTTA
>NW_021233113.1:0-1242 GCF_002162155.2 Triticum dicoccoides | reverse complement strand
TTTCAGCTATGAATTACATTATACTTTCAATTGTTCTATTTGGACAACTTGGAATTGAGTCCACTAAGTCTCAAGCATTATTGCTTCTCATGAATCATGGCCTATGATCAACATGCATTAAAAGTAAGGATGAATATGGACCTCAAAGAGAAGAATCCGTACAAGCCAACCCAGTTCGGGTTGATGAGTATTTGAGGTCCATATTCATTCTTACTTTTATTGCATGTTTATCATACGCAATCCTTACTTTTAATTCATGGGAAGCAATCATGCTTGAGATTTAGTGGACCCGATTTCAAGTTGTACAAGTAGAATACTAACATACAATGTAATTAATACCTGGAATTATATGTAACTTATTTGTGCAAATTCAGATTTATTATGCAATGTAGATACCTGCAGAAAGATGACACATCCTTGTATGTATGTGGCTTTTGTCCCATCAATGTGTTTGTTGACCGATGCCCGGGTTGCTGATATAATTTCGTTGATGGCATACCTTGCCCAGTTCCCATTCGGAATGTCATCCAAATTCTTCAGAGCCACAAAATATCGTAGACATATACTGTCCAATAAAGTTTGTGGCGCAAGTAATTTTGTCATCAAAAGCAGAATGAATGCGGTCTTGAAGGCAGCAATGTCGTCATCCTATATTGGTGTTTCATAATTCTTGATTAGGATAACAATGAGTAGACTGTGGTTGATTTTTTTAAACTCTGGAACTTTCAATCGGATGCATATGATATTTTTTATGTCACTGATTTCTTCCGCAGAAGGAATTCGCAACTCCTTTCACAAGAATGGGGTTCAATACTTTGTTAACATCATCACCTGTGAAGCCATCTCCCATTCTGATTGCTATATCTTGAATGGATAACCTAGATAGAAGGGTGTGGCTAAAATCATGAGTATTTGTGATATCCGGTAGTTTTAAGATTCCATCAAACTTCATTTTAGGGACTAAGTGTTTATTTTCTTTGTTAAATTCTTTTACAATGGACGAAATGTAAATAGGTTTGCATCTACAAATGGAGGTTGTATATTTAATAGGATAACAGGAAGTGATGATGACCTGATCAGTGGCTCCATGAAATCTTCATTGTCGTGGTCTGCACGGGCAACCTTTTGCGATGACCAACCCTGGTAATTTTCTTCCTTCTTGCAACAGGACACTTTTGTAACCTAGCATGGAGATACCTGCAGTTGGCAAAGAAATAGAAAAAATAGCATGCGAGCGCGATT
>NW_021233112.1:0-510 GCF_002162155.2 Triticum dicoccoides | reverse complement strand
CTCGAAACGTATTGCTGTGTTTTATTCTCCAAACGGTGCACCGGTCGGGGCCCGCCCAGGGGGAGAAGTTGGTCTCATTTAGTTGGAAAGGATCCCGGTTGGATCCTGGCCTCATCCTTGGGTGGAAAACCCTCCTGGAAAGTCAGACCCGGGCCAAGTGTCTTGGGCATTTGGACGCTCGAAGCCATGCGCTTTCCTCGGCCCGATCCCCATGAGTTCCCCGGGATAGCATATACGTTCTAGCGACATCGGGAGAGAATCCCCTGTGTCGTTCGCTCTTGGCTGTCTATGACCCTCCACCCACGAGGTCGCCGCCGGCTGCCGCCTCCCTCACCCACCGCCTCATGCCTATATATGTTGCTTGCCATCCTATCCTATCCTCCTCGATCTCTGGTTGCATCTCCTACTCACATCTCCCACTTCGCCTCTGTACTAACCAGTGTATTCCACTAGATATATATCACTCCCTCCGTCCCAAAATAAGTGACTCAAGTTTGTACTAGCTTTATA
>NW_021233111.1:0-387 GCF_002162155.2 Triticum dicoccoides | reverse complement strand
TCATATACTGGCGACTTAAAGTCCAAAGCCAGGTCGGATTAATAAACTCCGGATAGATTCATATATGAACCATAAGGCAAACATAGCCTTTATCAATTTTAACCATGTATCAACACGGCAGAAAGTATCAATCTCAAAAAAATCAAATACAAACCAGAAAAAATCAGAAAATAAGGCATGCATAGGCTGCCAAGCCTGCATGTCAAGGGTTATTCTAGGGCCACGCAGCCGTTGAGTTAATCCTTAATTCAAACCCGTAAGCCGGACCTCACATGACAATTCACCGTTTTAACTTTGACAAACTCAGGGTCTTCTTAGAAGATTGAATGTCAAGAGTATAGTGAGCCATTCCAGGATTACCTGGTCGGAGTGGCAGGCAAACAAAGG
>NW_021233110.1:0-918 GCF_002162155.2 Triticum dicoccoides | reverse complement strand
AAAGGTGAACTTAAACTTATTAGTAAACATGCTTCTATGGTTACCACTCAAGTAGAACAAGTACTTAAAGCTCAAAATGATTTGCTCAATGAATTGAATAGTAAAGATAATGATAATGCTATTAGAGTGGCTACTAGAACTGGTAGAATGACTCAGGAACCTTTGTATCCTGAAGGCCACCCTAAGAGAATTGAGCAAGATTCTCAGAGAAATAATATAGATGTACCTAGTTCTTCTAAAAAGAAGAAAAGGAAAAATGATAGGACTTTGCATGCTTCTAGTGATCCTATTGTTGAAACACCTGAGAATCCAAATGATATTTCTATTTCTGATGCTGAAACTCAGTCTGGTAATGAACCTAAAACTAGTGATAATGCTAATAATAATGTTCAGGATGATGCTCAACCTAGTAATTATAATGATATAGAAATTGAACCTGCTGTTGATCTTGATAACCCACAATCAAAGAATCAACGTTATGATAAGAAAGATTTTGTTGCTAGGAAACATGGTAAAGAAAGAGAACCATGGGTTCAAAAACCCATGCCTTTTCCTCCCAAACCATCCAAGAAAAAGGATGATGAGGATTTTGAGTGCTTTGCTGAAATGATTAGACCTATCTTTTTGTGTATGCGATTAACTGATATGCTCAAAACCAACCCTTATGCTAAGTACATGAAAGATATTATTACGAATAAAAGAAAGATACCGGAAGCTGAAATTTCCACCATGCTTGCTAATTATACTTTTAAGGGTGGAATACCAAAGAAACTTGGAGATCCCGGTGTACCAACTATACCAGGCTCCATTAAAAGAAACTATGTTAAAACTGCTTTATGTGATCTTGGAGCCGGTGTTAGTGTTATGTGATACGTCCATTTTGCATCATGCTTTTACATCAATATTTATTGCATTATG
>NW_021233109.1:0-715 GCF_002162155.2 Triticum dicoccoides | reverse complement strand
TTTTTTTTTCATGGAGCGTGCACGCACATTGACAGGTTCTTTTTCTGTTTTTAATAGTTTGGATTTATTTGTTGAGATTAATTGTTTGGATCCTTCACACATCGATAAAAATCTTCGAGTCCATAACATGAATGTGTTAGTGTGCACACATGTCTTTGTTGTCCGAACTATGCATATATTGGGTTTTTGTTTTAAGGTTGAATTTGACTCATCTCTAAACAAAAAGTTAAATTTGACACTATTTATGTCCACCACGAACTCATACTGACTAGCTACTAGGACGCGAAAACTGAAAGGGAAACAAACACCATACATACATGAATAAGGATTAGGTAATGTTGGATTACTATATATATACAGATTATGATACACGGAGAAATATATAAGTGTCTCCAGGCGATATTGATCCCAGTAGTCATTATCAAAACACAAGTCATGTGTATGTGGGTTTTTTCTCCCGTTCCAATGCACGGGCAGTTGTCCTAGTGTAGAGCCAAGAAAGTGGCGCCTTTTGGAAAGCGAGGAGAAATGGACACGATGGGCTAGGGATGGTATTTTACGTTCTCTCATTGAAGTACATTATTGATAGAGTTAAAATATATCATAATGATATTACTTGTGGCAAGAGCTTGCGAGCCGGAGTTGGCAATGATGTAAAGCAACGCCAGGACATGGATAAAAGCGAAGCTAGTGATGAATTAGGTGAAGGGAGATG
>NW_021233108.1:0-806 GCF_002162155.2 Triticum dicoccoides | reverse complement strand
GGTGCATATTGGAATAGCAAACAATGTTGCCTAAGGAAGTTTTCATTTTCGTTGGACGAAAAAACCATTTTTCATTTTTCGAGTGCCTGAAAGGAGGTTTTTTTGTGAAGGACCTCCCAAATAATTGTTGCAAAATTGGACCAAATCAATTTTCTAAAATACTAGGACATATATAATGCACAATTGACCAAATGGTTGGGTGAAAAAAGTTTTGATCCACCTCTGACGAAAAAGACAAATTGCCGTCGATTCAGTTGGAAACGGGTCAAATTTGAACTGTAGCTGCCTCATAGTTTGCTCTTTATTTTTTCCAAAAATCATTTATAGGTACATAAGTATCTATTTAATCAGAGAAACACCAAAAGTTTTCCAAGATTCAACCACTATCTAGGAACGGTCAAGCCCGCCGTTTTGACCGCATTTTAAAACATGCATAAAAAATTCAAAAAAAATCAAAAAATTGGAAAACCTTCGCATTGTGTCATTATATGTGACCAAGTTTTCAGGAAAAATAATAAACTTGTAATACGGTAATTATTTTAAAAAAGTGTTCTCAGAAATGAGCTATCATGCGTGAAGATTCATGGCTTTCAAGCCAAATGATCAATCTTATGGCCACGTTCATGGCATAGTTTGTTCAAATGATCTCATATTGTGCACAAGGGTGCATATTGGAATAGCAAACAATGTTTCCTAAGGAAGTTTTCATTTTCGTTGGACGAAAAAACCATTTTTCATTTTTCGAGTGCCTGAAAGGAGGTTTTTTTGTGAAGGACCTCCCAAATAATTGTTGCAAAATTGGACCA
>NW_021233107.1:0-917 GCF_002162155.2 Triticum dicoccoides | reverse complement strand
TTCTCTTTCAAAGTGTTGAAAGCAATATCACACTCCGGAGACCAAACGTACTTGACGTGCTTCTGAAGAAGATTTGAGAGAGGCTTGGCGATCTTAGAAAAGTTTTCAACGAATCTTCTGCAATAGCTTGCGAGACCGAGGAAACTGCGGAGTTGCTTTACGTTCTGAGGAGGTTCCCAATTCACAATTGCAGACACCTTCTCAGGATTCACGGAAATGCCCTTGGCAGAGATGATATGACCAAGATAAAGAACCTCATCGAGCCAAAATTCACACTTGGAGAACTTGGCGTAGAACTGATGTTCTCTGAGCTTGTCAAGAACCAAACGCAAGTGCTTAGCATGATCTTCCTTGTTCTTCGAGAAAACCAGAATGTCGTCGAGATAGACCAAAACGAATTCATTGGTGTAGGGGCTGAAGATGAAGTTCATCATGCGAGAGAACGTCGGAGGAGCATTGGCGAGGCCAAAAGACATGACGGTGTATTCATATGAACCAAAGCTTGTTCTGAACGCCGTCTTGGGAATATCTTGCTCACGAATACGAATCTGATGATAACCCATACGGAGATCAAGCTTGAAGAATACTTGAGCACCCTTGAGTTGTTCGAACAGCTCATTGATGTTGGGAAGTGGGTATTTGTTCTTGATGGTCTTCTTGTTTACTGGACGGTAATCAACACAAAGTCGACTCGATCCATCCTTCTTCTTCACAAAAAGAACACCACAACCCCACGGAGAAGTACTAGGCCGAATGAGACCCAATCTTTCTTGCTCATCGAGTTGTTTCTTCAACTCCTTCAACTCTTCGGGGCCGAGCTTGTAAGGACGTTTGCACACAGGTTCCGTACCGGGCTCAAGTTCAATAACAAATTCAACCGGCCGGTTTGGAGGCATCCCTGGAAGTTCTTCTGGAAA
>NW_021233106.1:0-1505 GCF_002162155.2 Triticum dicoccoides | reverse complement strand
TGCCTGTGGGCGCCGCAGCAGATGACCTCAAGGATGAGGTCCGCCCTGGTAATCAATCAATCTCGCTATTATTTACACATCTTGGTTGGCAGCACACATTATGGTTATCGTTTCTATGATGACGCAAGACCTGGACACCGTTCCCTACTTCGACGAAAAGGACCTCGCGTCGGATGAAACTCTGTGGGCTCTGTACGAGCCGTGGTGCTGCTTCCACGGGATGGCGCGCGACCATGACGAGATGACTCGGTGATTTGGTCATTTCAAGGATACGGCGTGGCATGTCCACGAGTTCAACAAGTCGGGTAGGAGCTACACCAAGGGGCTCACCCAGTTCTCCGATTTGGAGCCAGAGGAGTTCTTCGGCCCTCGTCGCTATCCCAGGACTCACAGAACTGGTAGTCGTTTCATCACCAACGACAGGGATGAGGTCAAGGTGATCTTTACTGACGGGTGTCTTGAAAAACATGAGGGCCCCGTTTGGATAATCCCCTGTGTCAAGCAGCCCTAAAGAAACGATTGTATACGCTAGCAGTAAATACGATTAATATTGTAATCTGCCTACCATTTGGATGCAAAGGAAATATGCTTGCTACTTCCAGCTGAACACAAAATGCGAAGTTAATCTGCGAAGAACCGTAACAAATTATTGACTTTTTTCTGAGCATACTTAGCTTTATAGAAAAGGAGAAAACAATATATAGGAAAGTTTAGGTGTTTCCATCAACCACAAGTCGGCTGAGGCCACACATACTTCAACTCCACACACTAAGCTAACTCCTCACAGAAGTTCACTAACTCCTCTCCCTCCGGCTATCGCCCACATGTGAAGCTCATCAAGAATCTTGTTGACAAGTTCCACAACCAAAGACGGGGTGCCCGCCGAGCGGAATACTCGATCGTTTCTTTGTTTCCAAATGTGCCAACAGACTAATATCACAAATGAGTCAAAAGCTTTGCGGTTCTCCTTGGCAATCCTTTGTCGAGCGTTTCCCCACCATTGCTCCAAATTGTTGTCAGCCGTAGGAGCTAAGCTAGGCTGAAGTCTCGTCCTGAAAAACACCATGTGCCATACTTGTTATGAGATGACGCACTAGACAAGGAGGTGGTTGAGGGAGTCCTGGACTAAGGGGTCCTCGGGCGTCCGGCCTGTTAGCCATGGGCCAGACTGATGGGCTGTGGAGATACGAAGACCGAAGACTGCACCCGTGTCTGGACGGGACTCTCCTTGACGTGGAAGGCAAGCTTGGTGACCGGATATGTAGATTCCCTTCTTTGTAACCAATCTTGTGTAACCCTAGATCCTCCCGGTGTCTACATAAACCGGGGGACTTAGTCTGAATAGGATACTCATTATCATAGCCATACAAGCTAGACCTCTAGGGTTTAGCCATTACTATCTCAAGGTAGATCAACTCTTGTAATACTCATATTCATATATATCAATCAAGCAGGACATAGGGTATTACCTCCATAGAGAGAGCCCGAACCTTGGTAAACATCTT
>NW_021233105.1:0-587 GCF_002162155.2 Triticum dicoccoides | reverse complement strand
CCATGGCTTCATGCACCCATTATGGTGGCTTCAAAGTCCTGAAATCATCACTTGTAACTCCGTTCTTGTTCCCCTTGCGCATGGCATCATCTCCATGCTTGTTCTTGCTCCAATGTTCATCCTTCTCCAAGCTAGGCCCTTCATTTGTAAGCAAAACAAATGTATCCAATTTAGGCAGCATCATATTCTTATGAACATTAGAATCATTACCAAGAAACAAAAGTACCTGATAATTTAATTGGCGTGCGCGAGCTCTAGTAATTGGTCCCGTATATGTAGCAGTAGGGGCCGTGGGTGTAACAATGGTATTGATGTCCTCATCATCCTCCCCTTCTTGAAATGAAGTCGTCCTCGACGCAAACTCATCTTCCTCACCCAAATAAGGCTTCAAATCTACAATGTTAAAAGTGGGACTAACCCCAAAATCTGCAGGCAGCTCAAGTTTATATGCATTATCATTTATTTTCTCTAACACCTTAAAGGGACCATCAGCACGTGGCATTAGCTTTGATTTGCGCAAATCAGGAAATCTATCCTTACGCAAATGTAACCAAACAAGATCTCCAGGTGCAAACACAACATGTTTT
>NW_021233104.1:0-395 GCF_002162155.2 Triticum dicoccoides | reverse complement strand
AGCCGGTTAGGCGTCGTGTTCTGAGCATCCAAGAGTCATTGTGGATTGCCGGGTGAACGAAGTATGTGAAGGTTTGGAAGTCTACCTTGAAGACTTACCAGAGTGATTGGGTGTCCTTAGCTCAAGGGGAATAAGGTGAAGACAGGGTCTTCTGATTTGAATCTCAGCCTCCCTAACCAGACGTACAGTTGTCACACCCACTGGAACTGGTCCAACAAATCCCGTGTCTTCAACAAGTGACTGGTTCTATCTCTTCCCTCCTTTACTTTGAGTTTGTCTTCGCGAAGTCATTGCCTTTCTGTCTTATCTGTTTGACTTCATTTCTTGACTACTATTGTTGATTGGCTTCATACTATCTTCCATCCTGATCCTACTACCTAGCTGCTATTAGTCTT
>NW_021233103.1:0-943 GCF_002162155.2 Triticum dicoccoides | reverse complement strand
GAGGAGCTTTACTTAAGGCGAACTGTCAAGGGGTTCCCATTATAGCCCAACCGTGTAAGGAACGCAAAATCCGGGAACATAACACCGATATGACGGAAACTAGGGCGGCAAGAGTGGAACAAAACACCAGGCATAAGGCCGAGCCTTCCACCCTTTACCAAGTATATAGATGCATTAATTAAGTAAGATATATTGTGATATCCCAACAAGTAAACATGTTCCAACAAGGAACAACATCTCCATGTTCCAACAAGGAACAAACTTCAATCTTCACCTGCAACTAACAACGCTATAAGAGGGGCTAAGCAAAGCGGTAACATAGCCAATCAACGGTTTGCTAGGACATGGTGGGTTAGAGGTTTGACATGGCAATTTGGGAGGCTGACAAGCAAATGGTAGGCATCGTAGCATTGGCATAGCAAGAGCGAGCAAACTAGCATAGAAAAGATAGTAGTGATTTCGAGGGTATGATCATCTTGCCTGAGATCCTGCAAGGAAGAAGAACGAGTCCATGAAGAAGACAAACGGACGTAGACGAACGAATCCTCACAACTCCGGAACGAAACCGAAACTAACGAGAGAAGCAACCCGGAAAGAGACAAACAACATGGTAAACACACAAGCACAAACATGGCATGATGCACAACCAAGTATGATGCATGTCCGGTTTAAAGAGGCATGGCATGGCAAAATGACAAACTATCTTACAAATTAAGTGGAGCTCAATATGCAACGGAGTTGCATATTGACGAAACACCACATCAATTATTTAGTTCTCTCTCGGTTATGCTATCCAACAATATTAACTGTTGTTAAACATGGCAAGAGGTGAGGCATAATTAAACTAACAATACCATCTAAACAATTTAAATGGGGCCGGATATAAAAACAACAAATCCGGTAAATCCCCATATGCATTTAGCAATTTAAAGCAACACCAATT
>NW_021233102.1:0-470 GCF_002162155.2 Triticum dicoccoides | reverse complement strand
CTGACGTTCACTGTAATTTTCTCTTTTTTCTTTCTAAAAAGTTGTCTTTTTGCAAGATCTTCTGCTTATTATTAATTGGTAATATATTGATGCTTGCATCACTCGATGCAGAGTTGAGCATCTTTTCCTCTTTCTAAGAAAAAGTTTTCACCATAATGTGTTCTTACTATGTCAGTTACCATCACGGAAATTACATTCATGCTTATTAGGAAATGTACATGGGTTGCAGGAAAATCCTTCATCCAGATTAAAAAATGTTCATAAGTTGCAACATAATTGTTTGCATATATTAGAAAATGTTCAAGTGTAGAACCAAGATACATGTTCTGGAAACTTTTGTATAGATTCCTCCCAACTCACAACAAAATTGTTCATGCATATTATGAAAACAAGTTCATTGCAAAAATTATGTTCACGCATATAAAGAAAATGTCCATGTGTTGCGGCATTATAATCTGGCCGTACTAAAA